>NC_052050.1:97961743-98081743 GCF_903992535.2 Arvicola amphibius
ACTCTGAGACCATGCCAATGGCTCACTGCTCCCTGTCTGCACCTGGCCAGATGGCGGAATCAGGCTTAGGTGAGCAGGAGAGCATGGCAGATTTCTGCTGCCATACAGAGAGATGTTTTTAGACTCCGCAGTGCTCTGTGCATCAGATTTGGCTGTAACTTGGATGAAAAGAATTTCTGTGCTGCATGCTCAGTCTCAGAATTAAACTGCTGAGTGTGGCTCCAATGTGGACTGCTGTGTGCCTGGAACTGTGTGCAGCTCAGGGGCACCAAATGACTGAGGCAGGAGTGGCTCTGGCTCTGCTCCGCCATGCTGAACTGTGCTGATCTCAGGCAGGATCTATTGTAATTATTTATCATAATAATAGCGCAGTTAAGGTTTAGACTGGGCAGGACACAGGCGGTACCATATTACCGCTACATGGTGCGACTTAAGTTTTTAAGAAGTGCTTAACATTTTAAGAAATGCTCCTGGATAGTAAAAAATTACAGATTCACAATAGGACAGATTCAGACATAAAAGACTTTTAAATGGGTCACAGTGTTGGATGAGTGTACATAGGCTTGAGAGAGAGAAGAAAAAATATATAGAGAATAAAGTTAATGCCTTAAAAAGGCTAAAGTCTTTAGAGAGACAGAATAAAGTAAAGTGATAGAGTAAAAATAAGCCATGTAAAAATGGAAAATTCACAGAGAGTCTGGATTATGTATTTTATTGTGTTTTCTTTGAAAGTTTTGACTGTAAAGGAGCTAAATACAGAGAGACATTTCATTATATGGGCTGCCAGGCTAGACCAGAATGGACATCTTAACAATATGACTTCAGAATTTGGATCTAAGAACATGATGCTTTGGAAAAGAGTTTCTTCTTTTGTTTTTACAGAGGATGAGACTCTGTGTATTGCTTCTATCCCAATATGGTATGATAGACCACGCCCTCCTGAAAGGTTGCTGTGAACACCCTCAAAAAATTACTTCACTCAACTGCCGACTGAGATGAACCTGGCACACAGGTTACACCATAAAAGATCTGATTAACAGCGCCCCCATGCAGCAGGAAGCAGTTTGGAGAGAAAAAACTGTGCCCATTTTCCCAAATATTGTTTATAAATGTTCTTTTACATTTAAAGGGGGATATGATATAGATATGAATAATTTGCATTGGTATAGATTTTAAGGTCAATTTTGTTATATGTATATGTATTTCTGATATTGATTAAGGTATTTTGATTGTGTAGTTAATTTTAAAAACTGTAATGTATAATTAGGAAATATAGGTTGTTACTGGATAATCATCAATAATAGTAAAGCTTGTAGTTATTTTAGTTAGATTTTCTAGATATAGAAAGATATTTCAGTTAGGCATTCTTAATATCTTTCAAAGGCTACAGAATATAGCATTTTAAATGTTTTAATAACTTAGGGCTTTTCATGACAATGAGACATGTCTGCTCCTGGCAACACCAATCTACTTCAAGAGGAAGATGGGCATCGAAGAGGCTCCTTATGGAATTTGATAGCCATTTGGGCAAGAAACTGCTCTTGCCTGGACTGTTGCATAAACTGGACACAAAGAACCCGCAGAGAGAGAGGACTGCTGAACTTGCCTAAGGGTGAGATGGTCTTTCTGGGGGGTGTTCCTGATTCGTGAAAGAGCCTGTGAGACATTCTACAGGACCCAGCAGAAAGTGACTGAACTGTCTTTGGAATTTCCTGCTTCATGGAAATGTCTGCTGGATACTATGGGCCTGAAGGCAGAAGATGGATGCCCCAACAGTACAGAGGAACTTTGAGTGACTGTCCAGGCAGCGAGTTGTCTCTGTCATTTCTAGAGTTTAAAAGTTGCATATTTCTTGTTTACTTAGGTAGTATTATATCCTTCTGGAGTCTTTGATGGAGATGAAGAATAAATAGATAATTATAGCTTTCCTTAGTTATGATAAAAGATAAAATAGATCTAAATATTGTAACTGTAATTCTTGCTTGATAACTTTTTTATATGTAATTTTACTATGTTAAAGTGAAAGCCTTCCTTTTTTGTTTAAATAGAAAAAGGGGAAATGATGGAGGAGTGTCTATGTGTTACTTTCATTGATTAATAAAAAAAACTGCCTTGGCCCTTTAAGAGAACAGAAAATTACATAGGCGGAGTAAACAGAACAGAATTGTGGGAGAAAGGAAGCAGAGTTGGGGAGACGCTTCAGGCAGTCGCCATATGCAGTAGCCATATGCAGTCACCATATGCAGTCGCCATGCCTCTCCTCTCCGAGATGGACACAGGTTAAGATCTCTCCTGGTAAGCAACCACCTCGTAGTGCTACACGGATTACTAAATATGGGTTAATTAGCCAATAAGAGGCTGAAACTAATGGGCCAGGCAGTATTTAAAAGAATACAGTTTCCGTGTAATTATTTTGGATAAAGCTAGCCGGGTGGCGGGACACAGCCCCGCCATTCCAGCTACAGGAAGCTGCCACACATTCTCACTTTAAGAAACTGCCTGGCATCAGGCTTTCCCTGCCACAGTGGTCTGTCTCTTCTCAAGGCAAAACACATCTGTCTTCCCCGAAGTTGCTTGTTGTCAGGTATTGGTCATAGGAACTATGAATAATATGAGCATCCAATTTCTTTCCTTGAAAAAGAAAACACTTATTGATTAGAGGAGATTTCTGGTAGATTAAACAAGCCCTGCAAACATATTTTCTACCATCTCACTGAATGGATCTAGTGAGCACCTGACATGCAGAGACCACCTGTGAGTTCAGGGGAAAGAAAGGGAAGCACAGCACACATGAACACAAATGTCCACCCTCAAGGGATTCAGAACCAGGTTTCTGATGGGGCCAGAGAACATGAAGAAGTCCCAAAGGAGAAAACATGCCAGGCAATGAGCTAGTCTTTCTGAGATTACCCTGTGTGTGTGCGTGTGCGTGTGTGTGTGTGCATGCGCGCGCACGCGCACGCAAATGCATACCACAAGCATCACTGATCCTGCTATGTCTATCCTCTTCCCCAGCAATCGGGTTACAGTAAGTATGGCTTCACCCAGCCATCTGTGTGGGTGTGTGGGTGTGTGGGTATGGGGGTGTGGGGATTATAGCCAGGTCCTCAAGCTTGCACAACAAGCATTCCTGCCGCTGTGCCACCTCTCTAGTCACTGCTTCTGAAAGTGCAGGCATTCATGGCTACAAACTGCCCCTCTATGCTGCTTTGGCTGTGTCCATGGATTTGGTAAACTGTTCTTATTTGTCCTGAGTAAAGGAACTCAAAATTATCTTTTTAAACATTGGCACTGACTCGTTGAATTAGTTTATGTCTAACTTTTAACCTTTAAAGGACTCGAATTTAAGGATGAGGAAACCAGCACTCAGGTTCCAGGGCTTGGAAATTATAGAGCTTTCACCATTTCTCTTCTACGTTGCTTGCACTGCTGAGTCCCACGGGGTGCTGTGAGCTCAGTGCTCAGCAAGTTGAGAGGAGAGGTGTCTGCCTTTAAGGGAGTCTTTCTGGGGAGCAGAAGGCTAAAGGATGGGACTACATTCAAATTTATAAGCAGGATCAGAGGAAAGTAAAAGTAACTCCATTTTTCAAGGAGGCAGCATCAAAGAGTCTATGCTTGCCTAAATATCTAAACGGCAGCTTTTCAGATGCGTTGGGAGCAATAAGTAGGGGTGGAGGATATACAGGGGCTGCCTTTGCCCACACGTCCACATCTTTCTGAGCCAGCCAAGGTAACAGCCTGAAAAGACCTCTGTGTTATTCCTCAGAGTGAAGACATGTGTGGTCATTACCAGTCACACCACAGGGTGTCCAGCTCCACCCAAGGAAATTAAGCTTCGAAGTTGGATCGGGGCAGAGTCGAAGATATTAGCAGCTCATCCAGTGGCCCAGAGCAATTTATGAAAGTCCTAATTAGCTACAAAAAGAACATCTCCAGTTACAGGAACACTCTGCACTCCTGGCAGCAGGGAGTCCCTAACTGTCAAAAGCACCCCACCATGTCCTTCAAAGGAAGACTAGCTGACAAATACAGAATAAGAATGTCAACAGTGAACCACTTAGAGTCGTGGTTCTCAGCCTGTGGGTCACAGCCCTCTGGGGGTCACATTTCAGATATACCACTTATTAGATATTTACATTATGGTTCATAACAGCAAATTACAGTTATGAAGCAATAACTAATTTTATAGTTGGGGTCAGCATGGCATGAGGAGTTGTATTCAAAGGGTGGTAGCATTGGGAAGGCTGAGAACCTTCCGTTCAACCTGCTCCCCTTTACTGTGTCCTTACTTACTTCAGGATTTCTGATCACCAATATGATGGCTTACCCAAAACTGTAGGACAGAATTTCGGCAGAGCCCTACAACAATTACTCATTTAAATTACTAATACAGAACATAGCTGTGGTCCCTTCAATTTGTGTACAATTTTAAAACATTTTTCCAAATCTGCCAAATAAAAGTGTGGGGTGTTTAGTGTACCCATCTCTCTAGTCTAGTCAAGATATTTTACAGAAGTGGTTCCCAACCTTCCTAATGGTGCAAAATTTTAATATAGTTCCTCGTGTTGTGCTGACCCCAACCATAAAATTATTCCATTGCTACTTTACAACTGGAACTTTGCTGCTGCTGTGAATCTTAATACAAATACCTGTTTTCTGACATTCTTTATGAGTTGTGACACACAGGCCAAGAATCATTGTTTCAAGTGAAATAAGATCATAATGGTGCAAATAAACTTGGCTGAGTTTTACATCTAATAATCTATACAAGGCATTGACTATAGCATCACTGCTTGGGAGATGATTAAAAATGCTGAATCTCAGGCCTTATCCAATGAAATCTTTACTCTTAAACAAGACCTGGGTGATTCTTATTGAAGTCTGAGCCTCACTTTCCTATACTGAAAATGCATAGATAAGATGCACCCCAGAATGGTCTATAGTGTTATCAGAGTATATCTGATGTGCTTGGCACGATGCTGAGCCATCCACTAGGGCCTTGAATAACAGCTCTGTCCCATGTTCTGAGCACCATTGGCTTACAATAATACACATTCTCATGCCCTTGCTTTCTCCTTGGTTTCCTGGGAACAGAACCCAGGGTCTTGCACCCCACTGTACTACACCCAAAGCCCTTGGTTTCATTCTTCTTGCCTCAACATCCTCAGGGATGGGTCTGTAGGCGTGTTTCATTGTGTATGGCCTGTGGATGTCTTTTTACTGGCTTTTGTATACCAGAGAGCTTTGACCTCTATAATATTCCTTGTCCTTCCAAATCCCAGAATCATGATGAAAATCACAAAACTCACGAGCCATATAAGCACCAAGAGGTCCCTTGCTCACCTCCACTTTGAAGTCAGAAAGGCCATTCTTACTGTTACAGGCTCAGTGAGCTTCTGGGCTCAGTTATGCCATCTTTCAGGTGCCAGGGGAATATTGAGTGCCCCAGAAATTTACTAGATGCTTGGTCAGTACAGCTCCGAGACTCCTATGAACTCTGCTCTGTGCTTTTCTTTGTCTAAAATCTCATTACTCTGTGTTTCTTCATGACTTAATCTTCCCAGTCATTCTCATTCAGATCTAGTGTTCCATAGATGTTTAGTGAATCTCTTATCTAGCTAATATATTCAATAAAAGTGCATATGCATATATAGTCTACATATTTTAATACATGTTTGTAGATGAATTATTGTAAATATGTTTCCATTTTAAATGTATACATTACCAACCACCTGTGAGTGCCTTGGAGAAAAGAAGAAAAGACCCTTGTCTTGGATCGGAAGTGATATTCCTCAATAGATGTTCAGTATTGATAGTGATGGGATCAAAAGGCACTTAGGAACTTTTTGACCTAGGAACTAAAGATCCTATGGCATATCCCACTGACCCAAAGGGGACACGGACAGACAAGAGAAAGGAGACAAGGACATACTGGGGTCCCATGCATCTCTAGGCATAGATTAGTAGCTTTCTTCCTAGGGAGGTGACTGGTAGATCAGCCTATAACCAAACACTTCACTCAGAGGTTATATTTACACAGCCCATTAGTAATTTTTTTAAATACTTTTGACACTCATTAGACTCATAATCGTCCACTGGAGCTACTCTATAACAAGAGATAAACACTCCATTCTAAAGGATGAATAATAATTAGGTACTGCTTGGCACTGTGCTCTTTACAGGTCTAATTTTAGAGCATAATTAATCCTGCTGAAACTGCATAAGATAAGTGAAATATTTATGCAGCTGTGTTAATTCATGTATTTACTCCTAGAGAGACATTCAGAATTGGACATGGCTTTCCGGGAAGATTATCTTAAGATGCCCCCTGGAGCAACATCATTTTCTCTCCCATGTCTTTGCTTCCAGATGGCCTCTGAAGAAGAAACTGAATAGACACATCTCCCAACCCCAGCAGTGTGAGTGGGATCCAGGACATAAACTCTATAAGAACCCAATGCTCTATATGTGAACATCTCAAGCTAGACACAAACTATCTATAAGAACCCAATGCTCTGTATATAAGAACCCAATGCTCTATATGTGAACATCTCAAGCTAGACACAAACTATCTATAAGAACCCAATGCTCTGTATATAAGAATCCAATGCTCTATATGTGAGCATCTCAAGTCAGAACATAGACTATCTATAAGAACCCAGTGTTCTATGTGTGAGCATATCAAGCCAGGACATAAACTATCATCTATAAGAACCCCATGCTCTACATGTGAGCATCTCGAGCCAGGGCATAAACTATCTATAAAAACACAATGCTTGCCAGGTGGTGGTGGTGCACGCTTTTAATTCCAATACTCAGGAGGCAGAGGCAGGTGGATCTCTGAGTTCAAGGCCAGCCTGGTCTACAAGAGCTAGTTACGGGTCAGCTAGGACTGTTACACAGAGAACCCATCTCAGAAAAACCATGAATAAAAGAACAAAAAACCCCACAATGCTCTCTACATGTGAGCATCTTGAGCAAGACATAAACTATAAAAACCTAATGCTCTATACATAAGCATCTAGAGCAGGAAATAAACTATTTGTAAGAACGCAATGCTTGCGAGCATCTCAAACCAAGACAAAAACTAACTATAAGAACCCAATGCTCTGTATGTAAGCATCTAGAGCCAGGACATAAATTGTAAAAACTCATTGCTCTATAAATAAGCATCTCGAAATGCTGCAAGGAAGATGATTCCTTGTTCAGTACCACCAGGTTGTTTCTGGGATGTAACCTAACTGTATTATTGCTAATATATCACTGACTGAGCTTCACTGAACATAAACATCATACACGGATGGTGATGGTAGATGAGGGAAAAGATGCTGAGGAGATGATGATGGTGATGATTGTGGAGGTAGAAACAAAGGTGATGAACATGGTGATTATAGTGATGCCAATGGTGATGGTGATTATGGGAACCAATGGTCCCATGATGCTTGTGTTTCTGATCATAATTCTGGGAGTAGATGAGGGTGGCAATGCGAATGATGATGGGGGGTGTGGTGATCATAATTATTTGGAGGCTGATGATGTTGATGGTAGCAATGTGGTGATAATAGGGGTGAAAGTGTTGGTGATTATGCTGCTGGTGCTGAGGCAATTAGAATTATGACAATGGTGATGGTGAGGATGATGATGATAGTGTTGATACTGGTGTTATTGTTAATGAAGATGGTGGGGAGTACTGGTGGTGATAATGATGCGGACATTGGTGGTTGATGATGCCAGTGGTGGTAGCGATGATGGCAACGTTAAAGAAGAATATTCTGGCTATACTGACTGTGATGATTATATTATAAAAACTGATGATGATTACAATGACAATAGAGAGGATGGAGATGACAGCTTTTGTTTTTAAAGCATATTATGTTGCAGGTTGTGTGCTAAGCTAAGATCTTTACTGTACCCCCTTATTTCATTTTCCCAGCTTATCATGTAAATATATCTGTATCTATACACAAATAAGTAACTGGGGATAAGAGGTAATTTTACAGAAGCATTTGTAAGAGCAAACACAGATTTAGTTCAGATATGCACTGAGTCACTTTTTCCTGGAGCGCCTATTAACATCAAGGGACCAATCAATCAACTTTGTCAGACATCTTAGGAAATAAAAAGAATGGGATTTCGGCTTAACTGGATGCTTTCTAGATTAAATTCCCTGAAGTAGAGCTATCATCACAGACAAAGGAGTCACAAGCCTCATGAACTTCAGCTTCCGCCTTTGTGAAGTAGGAATGAAGCGGTTGTTCTGAGGTAAACTAAAAGAATATCCATATGATCAAGCTTGCTGACTGGCAAACCCTGTTCTCTACAGATGCCAGCAGTTTCACAACAGATGCTAGAGGAGAGGCAATGGTGAACAGGGATAGGTGAGAGCTCCATCATTCGACAGACACCAATCACATTCAAGCATTTCCTGTCAAATGAAATATACCCTGACACCAAGCACTCATCCATACATGTCTTTATACACTCAATCCTTCGTTGATCAACTGCCTGTTATATTCAGGATTCTGTGGGGATGAGGTCAGCCTGTGAAGAGGAATGGAGAAATTGTCACCAAAGCTCCAGAGTTATCACAGTGTCACTCCCCTCATCCTTAAGAAACATATGTCCAATATGTTGGGCTTGGGGTTTGCCATCTTCCCTGTTTTGGATAAAAGAATATTAGAAGACAATCACAGAATCAAGCAGAACCATCACATATCCATACACATCAAAGTGCTTCATTTGGGAAGAAAATACCTTCTTTAAGGTGACTAGTAACAACCTGCTTGAAGCCCTGAAGCCCATAACCAACATGCATGTAGCAGAGGCCACACACTTGACTCACTGACTTCATCTCCATCAAACTCAACCAACCCTGAATCTGGGCTTGTCCACTCCATTTGCACCCCTATCAGAAGAGTAAAGGCATCTTGCTGTGTGCCTCTGGGATGTCACAGCAATAGCAAACCAACACAGCCACAAATCACAGCTACACAGCACAGAACATGACCAGTGATCCGAGGAAGAAGCAAATGCCCTACAGGGAATCCTGAGAACCAGATGGCCTTATTTGAGAGGTAAATATAAAACACATTTAGAATGTTTGATAACACTGTAAAAATTAAGGATTTAATTCTGTGAGCCAAGAAAGAAGGAAAGCTACAAATAATTATAAACTCCACTCGAACCCACACCAACATGTGCATAAACCTTTGCTCATTTCAATATCACGTTTGCCTACTATGGTTGCTGTGTTTTATCCTCTCGGCTATAGAGAACATGGCACAGTCTGTAATCTATCTGACTATAGCCTCCTTTCATTTCTGAGTGGGGCTCCTAACCCAAATCCTGAGCTTTTGTGTCTCGCACTGAGGGAGTACCAGCCTGTGCTCTAAGCCTGCATTCTATTTCCTGTCTTTGCATCAGCCACTCAGACAGAAACTATGGCGCAGAGGGCTGACATTCAAAGCCATCTCATCATGCTAAGAGATGTGGTGAGATCACCAGCTGCTGTGGTAGATGTGAAATGTACACGGCATGCTCATGTATATCAACCCGGGGGCCCCATATGTTAACACTGTTTGGGGAGGTTGTGAGTCTTCTAGACAGTGGGACTTTGCTGCAGGAAGTGAGTCACTAGAGCACTCTACATCCTGGTCCCTCTCTGCTTCCTGTGTGTAGAGCAATGTGCCCAGTCTCCGAATTCTGCTGCCATGATGGCCCCTAAGCTGCTTATTGTCTGATGTTTGATTACAACAGTGAGAAAAGTTATGAAGACAGCAGACACAACAGAGAAGGGCAGGCCAAAGGAAATACAGTGTAGGCCCAGGTAGCCCACTGGGCAGTGTGGATGAAAATTGCCCCAATCTCATTAGACTGTAAACCTGTGAGAGGAGGGACTGCAGTGAGTTTGCATGTTGAGCAGCAGAAGAAGGAATGCTTTTGGAAACCATGGGGGTCTTCCTTTTCTAGAGACTTCCTTTTGTATTCTTCCAAAAGAGATTGAGAACCACCACGTTAGTGGAACCTGACTAGCTCGGCAATTCATAGGTCCAGAGAAGTCTTCCTTTAATCCAAAACCCATGAAGAATGCGTCCCTACTTTGGCATGTAGGGAACAGACATCAGGATTTAGAGAGTATGCTGGTTAATTCTGCTAACTAGATTCTGCCTAGAATCACCAGAGAAGAGGGTTTCAGCTGAAGAATCATCTTGATCAGTTGTCCTGTGGGCATGCCTGTATGGGGTTTTCCTGATTGTTAACTAAGGTCGGAAGACTCACCCAAGAACGTGAGTAGTACTATTTCATGAATACAGCCCTGAGCTCTGCAAAGTGGAGAAAACTGGCTTAGCATATGCAACCTGCAAGCCAGGATGGAATATCCTCTCTCTGCTCTTTGATGTAACTGGCTCCTTGAGCTCCTGTTTAGTTCCCCCAGTGATGAACTGTAATGTGGAATAGTGAGTCAAATAAGCCTGATCCTCCTTTATATTGCTTTCGGTCATAGTGTTTTTCATCCCAGCAACAGAAATGGAGCTGGAATGTTATGGTTTGGATCTTAAATGCCCCCAGCCCCCCAAAGTCTTCCCTTGAATGCTTGGATTTTTATGTGACGGTTTTCTGAGACAGGCATTCTGGAAAGTGTTTGATCCTAACAATAGCTCATCAACCCATTTACAGATCCATACATTAATGGAGTACTGGGAGATGACGGAAAACTTAAGACAGGATGCCTGTTGGAGGAACTGGGTCACAGGAGACGTGCCCTTGAGGGCTGCACACTGCCCTACCCCCATTGCCACAGCTCGATCATCATAGGCTCAGCAGCTTTCCTCACAATACACCATTCTACCACAGGCCGACAAGTGTCTGGACCATAGAAGGAAACCTCAGAAACCACAAGACAAAGCAATCTTTTTCTCCTTTATGTTGCTTATTCTAGGTATTTTGTCATAGCAATGAAAAACTGACTCACGCTGCAGTTGGGTTCAATAATATGGTGTGCAGCAATGGTCCCAAACCAGGCCTAGATTTGGGATCACAAAAATCTGCATTCTGTAGCACAAGAAGACTGGCCTGGGTGTTTGAAGGGATTTGCTGACATTCTTCATTCTGAGCCTTACCTTGTCAAGTACAAGGTTCCGTGAGGTCTTACTTACCATCACCAACAAACTGCAGCAGAGCCAGGTCAATCTGCCTCTTCCAGGGTGAGCCCTTCTGGAGGGCAATTCCGTAGCCCGTGGTGGCAAAGATGTACCCACTCCCAATGGTCACCAGTTTACAGCCTTCATCCCTCCCAGCCTTGTAATTCAAGACGGCTGCATCATAGATGAAAGCATCCAACTTCCTGAAATGACAAGACACCAGGGAGTCATAGGGTGGCTAGGTGCTATCTCAAGGCCCTGCTCTCCCAGCCAACACCAGCACCTCACACAGAGGAGAGGGTGACTCATGGTTGCTCCAGTCCCTTGTCATAAAAGGATCTATTTTTAATGAGGAGATAAAAGCAAGAACCTTTCCTTTTCAACTTACAAGAGGCAGCTAAATTAAGACACGAAGAATCCATATACCCAAGTGAGTAAACAGGCAGGTTTTCTGTTTGCTAAGTGTTTGTCCTTAGCACTTCCCAGCAGTGGGGAAATGGTGGCCTGTTTAAAAGGTTTGCCTCAGAACACCAGAAACCTCCAAGGGGCAGTAGAACTAGGTGGTGGCATGCAAGCAGTGAGGAGGAATTAATCAGGAATGAGGCCTTGGATTTAAAGACTAGCACAAACACATTTGCTGTTTATGTTACAAAATCATTATACGGTAACATTTAAGCACTCAAGTCACATAGAAATTTATTTAAATGATTAAAATTATATAAGCAATTAAATAAGTAAGTTATAAAACTCTATAACCCATAATCTGTTAACTATGAGGTGACCTCTATCAGCACATTGATGGGTAGTCTTCTGAGGTTTGTATATGTACACACACACACACACACGTCTTTTATGTAAAGACAAGATGAATAGTTGAGGTTTTGTGAACCATATAATCTTGGGTGAAACTGTAATTTTGCTGTGGTGGGGTGTTATGGATTAATTATCCCTCTTTCCATGAAAAAAAATAGTTGAAGTCCCAACTCTAAGCATGCGGTCTGTTTCAAAATACAGTCATTGTGGCTGTAACCGGTTAAAGATAAGGTCATACTGAGTGGGTCCCTAATCTCTCTCTTTCTGTCTCTCTGTCTCTCTTTCTCTCTGTCTCTCTGTCTCTCTGTGTCTCTCTCTGTGTGTCTGTGTGTCTGTGTGTCTGTCTGTCTGTCTGTCTGTCTCTCTCTCTCTCTCTCTCTCACACACACACACACACACACACACACACACAGAGCTAGGAGCCCGTGAACAATGAGACCCCTAAAACAGCAACTTCCACCTCACTAGCAGAGGTAGCACAGACCTGCCAACACCCCAATACCAAACTCTAAACCTTTATAACTTTAAGGCAGCAAATTTCTGTTGTTTAACTCTGTAGTTTAGGCTACTTCCTTGGGGTAACCCAAGAAACCACAGAGTTCCCAAGCAATCAGTATGAACGAGCTCAGTTCATTCTTTCCAGGGCCTGGCTGTCCATCCACTGTAGTTTACCCCCCTTATTTCATCTTCCCAAATGTATGGTACCAAGCTACATCACAGAGTGCTTTCTTTTCTCATTTCATACCTGCAAGCATATCTCCATATCAATAAAAAGTGTTTTCTTCTTATAAGTTCACTTTTATTGCAATATTGCATCAAATCACCATGCAGTACAAAACTGGGACCACAACCATCACTTCAGAAGTCCTGTGTGACACCCCCACACTCACCATTTACCAATGACAGGTATCAGGGCATCTTATGAATGACATGGCTGAACCCAATAATTACCTAGAATCATATTAGTGAGTATACTCTTAATTTCAAAAATTTGACGTTATCTGAAAGGGCCAAAACTACCACCCTGGAGTTCAGGAATGGATGTTTCCATTTTAAAACAAGTAGGAAAACAACATCAGAGATTTTTCAGCTTCTGCCACAGTCTCCACCTCATTGTCTCTCTCTTTCTAACGAGGAAACATAAAACATTCAAGCAAAGAGAAATAAAAGTGGCAGCAGAAGATGTAGTGGTCTGCACTCTGTCAGAGGCAGCTGCCGGAGGGCTCCCAGTGGGAACACAACTCCTCGCCGGCTTTAGAGGTGTGTTCATCATTTCCGTTTTTTTTCTGCTTCCATTATGGTTTTGTAATCATTACAGGTGAGGCAATGCTAAGGGGCTTATCTAACTTAAAGAAAGACTCCAAAACTTTTATTCCAAACACTAGGTATTAATCTCTGGTCATACTCAAAAGAGACCAGAGCATCCAATCATCATCATCATCATCATCATCAGCAGCAGCAGCAGCAGCAGCAGCAGCAGCAGCAGCAGCAGCAGCAGCAGCAGCAGCAGCAAGAAGCTGAGTGTGGCCAGTGATACAGGCAAACCAGAGCTGCCTATAGAAGCAGGCACAGCCTTTCTGAAACGTCAGCTACATGGGAATGGTAGGAACAATGGGTGGAGAGCTAGAAAAGACATGAGGTCACAGGAACTCCCTGCATTGGTGGCTTCTTGTACAACACTTGCATAAGACTGGCCTATCAACATTTCCTCACAGGGGGATGGAAATTTATATACCTCAGTAATGTAGTTACTGGTCAAGTAAATGTTCATTTACCCAACCCATGTTCAAGCAAGCAGCCCTTAATCAAATGCAGTGGGTCACAGGAAAAGGCATGGAAACAGGAGGAGCTTGCTAAAAGGAAGAATGGAGTTCAGGAGAGAAGAGGATAGGGACTAAGGAAGGATAATGAGGGATATAATTAATTAAAGACTATATATGTGTATATACACATATATGATTTTTAATATACATATATGTATATGGAAAAAAGAAAAGGTTCAATGCCATTCATAGTGTAGTACCAGAGCACTAGATAGATAGATAGATAGATAGATAGATAGATAGATAGATAGATAGATAGATAGATAAGACATGTGAGTTCTAGGCTGGGCTTGGATGAAGGCATGACCTCAGGGTGAATAGACATATTTGAGTCCTAGGCTGGAACTCGATGAAGGCATAGCCTCGGGAAAGCCACTTCTTCCTTTTGGATAGTGGGCATCTCAGCTGTGAGGTGAGGGGGTCATGGTGTTCTGCTGAGATTCTGGGGCATCCTAGGATTCTGGAAGTCACCCCCGTGACTCTCAAAGGGAAGTCTGATATGGGATACCGTATCTGTGGTGTTTCTCCTCTTTATGAAGCTGAGGTACTTGCAATGTCAACACGTCACATACCACAGTTGCCATGGAGATACTGAGAACCTTGGTTTTATAAAGACTTTTTAAGTCTCAGAAAACTCCCTCAGTTCCTCAAGAAATAACCATAAACACACATCTACAGACTTACATGTATACAGAACGGTCCAGCCGTCAGGCAATCTATTGCTATCCCAGGCATCTGGCATCTCATCCTACCCTCACTCCCCTCTAATACACTATTGGGATGGAAATCAAAAGATAAGCCTGGCAATCATGCAAGAGCTGTTCAACAGCAGCTTCAGTTGGTATTGTCAGGACCGAGCACAGAAATGTACAAATTGGTTCCATATTTTATGACACATGTTCTGCTGAGCAACAGCCAGATGAAAAGATAGGAAAATGGCAGGAAGATTTATGGCAGGGATATGGTTGGTCCTGACAAAAGCAGGTATACACTTCATGGCTGAAGGGGCAAAGGAACATATCCTCAGGGCTGCAGCCACAGGGAGCCACAGATAGAGCCTGTTCTTTCTGGTCCACTCTGATCCTGGGGCCACAACCCAGCCCTGCTAACACAAGCAGTACTCACATTAGAAACTGGGGCTGCAGGAAGTAGACCTGTGTGTGTCTGTCTCTGTCTCTGTCTCTCTCTGTCTCTCTGTCTCTCTGTCTCTGTCTTTCTCTGTCTCTCTCTCTCTCTCTCTCTCTCTCTCTCTCTCTCTCTCTCTCTCTCTCTCTCTCTCTCTCTCTCTCTCTCTCTCTCACACACACACACACACACACACACACACACACACACAGGTGCTCCCAGACCACTGGGGTCTAGACACAAATGGACACAGACACCTGCATGTTCAAAACAATATTCTTGGTCCCAGAGAGATGGCTCAATGGGTAAGAACACTTTCTGTACTAACATAAAGACCCAAGTTTAAATCCTCAGTAGCACATAAAAAGCCAGGTATGTCTACATATGTACCTATAGCCCCAGCACTGCGGAGGAAAGGGACAAGAGGGTCACTGGGGAATGTTGGCTGCCAATTATCTCCAGGCTCAGAGGAGACCCTGTCTCAATGAAATAAGATGGAGAGTAATAAAGCAGGACACACAAATGTCCTTCTCTGATTACTGCACATGCATGTACACACACAGCACACACACGCACGTGCAAACACCACACACATACACCATACACAGACACCACACATACTCTTTCTTGTATACAGAAAGCAAAAGCAAACCCAGGGCCACCGTTTGCCCGCAGCACTTGGAATGTGTCAGTCACCTTGAGACATCACAGTTGCCCAGGAGACAGGTGACATCATTCTCTTCTTTTCTCTTTTGTCTACAAGCATAGAAGCTTCTGGAAAGCTAAGACAGTCTTGGGTGCAACCTGGTAGTCCATATTCTGCACTACAGCACTCCCTGGAAGAGCACTGTGTGTGGGAGCTCTGTGCAGCCATGCAAATGTCCTTCTCTGTGGTCTCCTGTGTGTGTGTGTGGGGGGGGGGAATAGATGGCCTTCGAACTGCACTTAAAGCAGCCAGCCAGGGAACTGAGTTTGCAATTCCATTGAACTGCACTGATTCAGATATTTATAAAATGGCTCAATATGGCTGAGTGCCGCAGGAATGGATAATATCCAACAGACATCCTGTCATAGGCAAGGAGAAAGCTGGGTAGCCAGACTCTGGGCTCTCCTCTTTGCTCACACTCCAAAACTTTTACTTGTTTTCTGTTTCCAATCAAAAACAGTACTGTCGTTAAAAGAAAAAAAACCTTACATCGGCACCGTGCTAGAAAATGATCTTTGTAAGCTGGAGGCTTTGGATGCTGCACCTGTATTTCTGAGACTCGTGTTTTGTTTTGTTGTGCGTTGGGTTGGTTTTTTTCTCTCTGAAAAAAGGAGCTGACGGTATCTGCCCTCAGAGGGCTGTTGGGAACAAAGTGATGTTATGTAAGTAAAGCCCATGCAATGGCCAGCTTATAGCAAATGCTTAAAATGCATAAATGCACTCAGCTAAATTCAGTTTATGGTGAAAGGCCCCACAAATTTTATGCACCCTCTGTAATAAGTCCATTTCCAAATACTTTGCCTGAGTTGTCTTCTTTTATCTATTCCCATTATTATTTTTCTAATCATGTACAAATAGACCCTTTTTTTTGAAAGGCTACAACAGCCAAGGCTCTCGGTGTGCAAGGATGAGTGAATTCTCTTGTTGGGTGTGTTGCTAGTTGTCTGATTAGGAAGCTGAGGCAGTGAGTGGGCACTGGGCTGGAGATCATCACCCAACTTCTAAGCATCCAAAGCCAGATTGGGTTATGGAGAATGCCAAGGCCACAGAGCCCTTAGGACTTAATGACTAGGAGGGGACAGTTCTTTGGACTATTCAGGAAATTCAGATTATGATTTAACACTGTAAACCAAGCCAGATACAAAAGAAAAAGCAGGGATGGGCAAAGCAGTAAGAGTTTAAAGACATCTGGTGCGTGATTCAGCTTTCATCTGTTCCCCAGCAGACACTCAGCATGCAGGTCTGGAGATACCTGCGTGGAACACTCTTCTTGGATTTAATCTATCCTAATCGCTTGGGTAGCTATTTGCTGATGGACACAAACTCTTTTTAGAAACAAATGTTGATGAAGAAAATGAGAGCCCACAAAGGTCTGAGGATTTCAGCTCTGACCACAGGAGACAAGAGTGATGGATCTGGCTGCAGCTGGGTAATTGGCAGTGCTGAGATCTGACCGGCACAGAGCAAAGGCCAGCCCCGGAGGCCTCCATCCTTCAGAACTAACCATCCACCTGAAAGCACAGGCCTCTCAGAGAAGGGAACCCGGCTATTTGTGTTCTCTACATCTTCAAGAGGAAATCATCCCCTCACCTCTTTAGTTGAGTGTTTCTTCCATTGCATGGTGGAGGCTCAAAGGTCAGGGTCTGCCTGGGATAAGGACAGAGTCCTGCCTGACACCTGCCTGGAGTGGGGACCATGTCCTATCTGTCACCCTGAGGTCAACACCGCCTGTTTTGAGAAGTTCCACCCCTTCTGTGGCATGTGAATTGACACTCTTGCTTCTCAACATAGAAGCTGAAACCCGAAACAAAACCCCCTACACACACACATGCACGCACACACACACACACACACACACACACACACACACACGCGCGCGCGCACACACACACACACCAGACATCACAGAATCTGTGTAGAGTGTAACACTCTCTCTGTTACCAGCAGTCCTCAAGGAACACAAATGGTTAAAAATGATGGTAATCCCCAAGAAGAGGGGGAAACCAAACCTGGTTTACATTTGCAAGGAAGCAAAGTGAGGAGGGACTCTCACAGCTGCCATTTGAGCCTGCTGACCTCCTGCTGGAAGTTTGACAGCTCTGGAGAGCTCTAAAGTCTTCACAGGTATGTAAATCTGACCTCATCACATTGGTAGTCCAATATGCTCATATCATACAACGCCATTGAAAGGTTGCTCTTAGCCCCAGACTATTTGTTTGAGAATCTGATTCCCCATACTCCAGTGAAGACTGCACCCCATCACTGAAGCGTGCGTCCTTTCTGGGAATGGGATTTGTGTTGCCAGGCAGCCTGATATTTCCTAATCAAAAGCTTCCGGTTTTAGCTCATCATCTTATGCATGTTTTCAGATGCTCTCTGGGGGTCTCAGCACATTAAAGGCTAATTATATAGTTAAAGTTAATTATTCATTCATTAACATTCAAGAAGCCTTTAACAAGACAGTGACTTGTTCTGATGAATTAATAAAAATAGAGCGTGTGTGCGTGTGTGTGTCTCTCTCTCTCTCTCTCTCTGTGTGTGTGTGTGTGTGTTTGGAGGACTAGTCTCAAGTGTTATGAAAACAGAAACATCTCTTTGATGATAACCAAATGCATTTTTTTAGGTCATGTCAAAGTTTTGCTAGAGAAATGAAGAGGACAGCACTTCAGCTGGGGCGATGACTCAGTGGGTAAAACACTTGTTATGCAAGCACGAGGACCTGAGTTCAAATGGCAGGATCCACGTGAAACAGTGACACAGTACTCACTGCTGAAATTCTAGTTTTCTGACGTTGAGATGGTGGGCAGACACAGGAAAATCTCTAGATGCTCATGAGTCAGATATCCTGGTGTATGTGGTGGCACATGCACACACACACACACACACACACACACACACACACACACACACCACCTTCAACCAACCACAGTCTTCATCACACAGCTCTGGCAATGGACCTCTCTGAGCCTTGGTCTTCCCATCTGTAAGATGGGTAAGTGATCCTTCTCCTGTAGTACTGGATGTTGGATAGGTAAAATGGGAAGAAAGGTGTTTTGTAATCACAGATCCTGATGAAACTTGGGGGACTGGAAAGGTAAGTTTTGTATAAGAAAAAATAGGTGCATGGGTCATAAGCAAGCACCACACACACAGGGTTGTTGGCAGAGGGCACATGTAGTTCCAGAAGGTACTTCCGAGGCTTGACCTTTGCATGTGTTTACTAGGAATGAGACAGTCAACCTATACCACCCTCAACCAGCTGGTCTACAACTGGCTTAAGAAAAGAACTTAGGCTCAATTTCTTCCAAACATTTTTCAAACATTTATTTATCTACCCATTTCTTTAACTATTTTATATCTATTTATTGAATTTATTTATTGTGTGGTATGTGTGTGTGTTTACACATGTGTACACCTGAGCATCATGTTAAAATATAAAATAATAGGAATGAGTTAACTTGAGATGTAAGAGTTAATAAGAAGCCCGAGTTAATAGGTTGAACAGTGTTTTAATTAATACAGTTTCTGCATAATTAACTCAGGTCTGGGAAGCCAGGAATGAACAGCCAGCCTCTGCCTACAAAATGGCACCAATGAACAAATGTTTGGGGCTGATGTTTGCCATGCTCTTCGGGTCTGGATGTTTGTGTGCCCACTTGGGGTCAGGAGGAAATAGCTGAGACCATGGTCTGCAGCTCAGCACTCCCTACCTGGGCAAATGGCTGGGATTGGGTCTACTAGGAGTGGCACAGGCAGGAGAGCATGGTGGATTCCCGCCACCATACACAGAGATATTTCCAAGCTGTGCAGTGCACTGCATGGCAGATTTAGCTTTTACTCAGATAAAAAGGATTAATATGCTGCACAGTGCTACCCCAGAGTTGAGGTGGTTGAGGATGGCTTCCAGTAAACAGTCTCAGAGGCATTGAACAGATGCCCACCATGTTGAACTGAGAGGAGCCAAAAGGTAAAGCAGACTTAATCCTAGCCATGCCACTTAGCTTTTCAAGATCACTCTTAATTACAGATACACACAATAAAGACAATTCAGAATGGAAAGACCTCTAAATGGGTCACAGTGTTGAATAAATATACGTAGGCTTGGGAGAGAGAAGAAAAGAGTAAAGAGACAGTAAAAGTAATATAAAAGAGTTCAGACAGTCATAAATTAAAGGAATAAAGATAATAAAATATTAAACTTGTAGAAAAAGTAATAGAGTAAGAAAAATAAGCCATGTAAAGATGGAAAATACACAGAGAGTCTGGATTATGTATATTATTGTGCTTTCTTTGAATTTTTTGACTGTGAAGGAGCTAAGTACAGAGAGACATTTCATTGTATGGGCTTGGTATAGGAGGTACTTCTGTCATTGTGTTGCTTTAATTGGTTAATAAGAAGAAACTGCTTTGGGCTGTTGATAGGGCAGAATTTAGGTAGGTGGGGGAAAACTAAATGGCATGCTGGGAGAAAGAAGGCAGAGTCAGGGAGAGATGCCATGGATCTACGAGAGTCAGATGCTGGGAATATTACCCATTAAGCCACTGCCATGTGGTGATACATAGATTAATAGAAGTGGGTTAAATTAAGATGTAAGAATTAGCCAATAAGAAACTAGAGCTAATGGTCCAAGCAGTGATTTAATTATACAGTTTCTGTGTGGTTATTTCGGGACTAACTAACTAGGTGGCCGGGATGAACAAGTGGCCCTCCTTGCAACATAGGCTGCTAAGTTAAGCAAACATAAAAGTATCTTGATTCAGAATTTGAGTGTAAGAATTGTTGCTTTGGAAAGAGGTTCTGCTTTGTTTCCACAGAGGATGAGAACCTATAGATTCCTTCCTGACTAATGTGGTTTGAAAGGATCAAGACCTCCTAAAAGGTCTCCACGAACTGCAAAATTACTTCACCCAACAAAAAGCAGGAAGCAGTTTTGGAAAAATAAACTACAACCCAAATTCCCAAATACTGTTTATAAATGTTTGCTTTAATTTATGCTATAAAGATGAATACTTTGCACTGGTATGGACCTTGGTCTATTGATAAAAATCTAAGGTCAATTTTGTTATATGTATATTTCTGCTCTTGATTAAGGTATTGTATTTGTACAGCCTCATTTAAAATGTAATGTATAATTAAGAAATACAGATTAATAAATAGTTATCTATCATAGTCAAGCTTATAGTCATGTTAGTTAGGTTTCCTAGATGTACAGAGGTATATTTCAGATGGATAGTTATTCTTCAGACCTTTCAAAGGCTAACAGAATATGGTGTTTAAAATGTTTAAGAACTTAGGACTTTTTATGATAATGAGACACATCTGCTCCTGGCAGCACCAAATCCACTTCAAGAGGATGATGGATATCAAAGAGGCTCCTTATGAAGTCTGTTAGCTATTTAGGTAAGAAACTGTTCTTGCCTGGACTGCTTAATGGTATGCTGTATAAACTAGACATGCCAGACTCACAGAAAAATGACTTCTGAAGTTGCCTAAAGAAGGTGAGACAGTCCTTCAGGATTCCTCCTTCATGAAAGAGTCTGCCAGACATTCTGCAGGACACAGAAGAAAGTGAACTGACAAACTGCCAATATAGGCAGAACTGTCTTCTCGAAATTCCTGCTTCATGGAAAAGTCTGCCAGATACTATGGGCCCTGTAGGCTGAAAGTTGGATGCCCCAACAGTACAGAAGAACTTTGGGTGACTGTCCAGGCAGTAAGATGTCTCTGTCAATTCCAGAGTTTTGGAAGTTGCTTATAATACACTTCCTGTTTACTTAGGTAATTTTATATTCTTCTGGAGTCTTTGATGGAGTTGAAGAATAGATAGTTATAATTATAGCTTTCCTTAGTTATGATAAATGATAAGTAGATATAAATATTATAACTGGAATTCTTGGTGGTAACTGTTTTGTTTTATATAATTTTTACTATGTTAAAGTTAAAAACCTTCATTTTAATTAGAAAGAAAGGGAGGTGATGAGGATTCTCCTCTGTATGATATGGATATGTTTTATTGTCATTTGGTTAATAAGAAGCTGCTTTGGCCAATGGCTTAACAGAATATAGCCAGGCTAAAAAACGATATATATAGAGTAGGCAGAGTTGAGGAGATCCCATGTAGCTCTGCAAAGGAGACAGATGATAGAACTTTACCAGTAAACCACAAGCCTCGTGGTAAAATATAAAATAATGAAAATGGGTTAATTTAAGATATAAGAGCTAGCTAGAAATACACTTAAGCTATTGGCCAAATAGTATTGCAATTAATATAGTTTGTGTGATTATTTCCGGTCTGGGATGCCCAGGAATGAATGAGCATCCTCCCACCACACCTATTAATTTGTTTAACCTACTTTATCTATCTATTTATTGTGTGTGTCTGTGTACACACATCTGTATACCTGAGTGTGTGTCATAAAACCCATAGAAAGATCAAACTATAATTTTCAGGAGTGGGTTCTCTCCATCTAACATGTGGGTTCCAGGGATGAAAACCAGGCAGGTGCCATTACCCACTGAGCCATCTTGTACTTTCTAGGCTCACACTTTAAAAATTTTGTGTATATTTGTGTGTGTATGTGTGTATGTGTGTGTGTGTGTGTGTACATGTATATGTGGGTGCCTGTTGAAGACAGAATAAGGTCTTTGGATCTGGAATTGGAGTACTAATAATATGAACCACTCAACAATGGGTGATAAGAACAGCCATCCTGTTCTCTAGAAGATTATCAGGCATTCTTAATCACCATGTATCTCTCTAGCTCCAGGCTCTACATTTTTGACTCTCTGAGTTGTGAATGCAAATATTAAAGTCAGAATTATGCTGACATTGATTAAATTTATAGCAAATTCCATTAAGATGATTTACCTCATAGATCAGTATCTTTCTGGCACAGTTACGTTTGTCCCTTCCCTTTTTAATTTATTTTGAAAACTGTTTCACTACAGTCAATTCTTGGTAAGTTTATTATAAAGATTTGATTCATTGATCAACTTTGGAGCACAAAAAATTCAACTAATTTATGATTTTTGGACATTTGGGATTTTTCTTTTGTAGTTATTTCTACCAAGGTCAAATTCTCTTGAGTCCAAATTGTGCAGAAAATACAAAATTAGCAAAGAAGATTCAGTCATCTATGGATTTTAATCAATAGCAAATTTCATCCTGTGTGCTCTTAGCTATTGTCAGCTTAATTTGAATTGATTATTCCGTACCAAGTACATGCACTGTGATCGGAAACAACAAAGACTTATGGTTAATATTTATTGTCTCTGTGAAGATCTGAGCAAATTGTAAGACAGGAAAGAGTGGTAGAGAGAGGAGGAGGATTTGAGAGAGGAGGAAACAGATACCAAGAAAACAAGAAGAGAGGGATAGAGCATAATAAAGAGAAACCAGGAAAGGAGGCAGAAAGAGAAGAAAACTTCAAGCACCTAGAGGGTTAAAGTGGAGTGGAGATAGATATAAGGACTCCAAGGACACGACAGAAAAGAGGGAGAGAAGAAAAATAGTGGGAGCGAAGTTACAAGGGTAACTGTGCTTCCTGGCCCCAACTTTCAGACTCAGGAAAGGACAGAATGATGGAAAATCTACCTGCTATCATTCTATTGAATTTACTCTGGACCCAAAACTGATTGCATTCAAATGGTAGTGATGTCATAGGATAGAATTTTCAAAGAAGGAAACTGAAGACCAAGAATTCTCCATTCAAGAAGATGTACAGGGACAGTAATTCCAGATCCCACACACTGCGAACCACTGCAAGTGCCTGTACTGAGCCAAGGTTGGGCTTTCCCTGTGCATGGGACTCAGGGTTGTGTGGCAAGCTGTGGGAGACTGACCAGTCTGTGTCTGTCAAAGTCTTGATTTCCCCATCTTACCAGAAGATTTCATGATCCTTCTTGTGTGTTTATAGCAGGGTGAGGTAACAGCCATAAATTCATTCCCCATGGAGGATGACATTACTACTCAAACGCCATTCATTCTCCTTCACTCACATTTCTGATGAGAAGCACCATTCCTGCTGGAGGTCATTCTCATACAGAGCTCCCTGTTACACTTCTCAGCAGATGAAATTAGAGCTCAGAATTCTCTGATTCCAAGAAACATTTTCCTTGTTCAGACTTTCCTAAAATATGGCCATTTCCTACCAGACACCATGTTGTTTGCGTGAATATTCCAATAATTTCCACTCACATTCCCATGGAGGGATCAGCTAAATAGCAGTTCTGTTTAGAAAAGAAAAACCTTTTAGTTGTATTTACCTTATCTTATTGTGTTTGCCTGTGTGTGCCCTGGCATCTATGGAGGTCAGAAGAGGGCATCATTTTCCCAGGACTGGAGATATGTTTATGAGCCATCATTGTGGGTGCTAGGAACTGAACCCATGTCCTCTCCAAGAACTACAAGTGCTCTTAATTGCTGAGCCATCTCTCCAGCTCCGATAGCAAAGATATGTTTGCCTTAGTGTTGGTTGCGTGCATACATGTCTGTGTATCATGTGAATGCCAGGTGGTTGCGAAGGCCAAGACAGGGTGTCAGATGCCCTGGAATTAGAGTTACAGGTGGCTGTGAGCTACCATTTGGATGTTGAAACCAAACCATGTCCTCTGCAAAAGCAACAATGCCCTTGTGACATCTTCACTAGCCCCCCAACAGCATTTTAATCAGTGGGGAAGGTTTATTAACTTGTGTAAGACGTCCAGCTGAGTTACAGCAGAAAACACATTTGAGTCTAGGATGCTAAGTCCCAGACGCCCAGTCACAATGTAGAAGTGATGGGATATGAAGACTTTGTCAGGTCCCAAGACTGAAACACAAGGAATATGAACATCCAAAAAACATAGAAATGAAAGAAAGAATCTAAATACGGCACATTCTAGAATGTGTGGAACTCAGTGCCAATAGCTTCCCTAATTCAAAGTATCCAATTCTCCAAGGAATTACAGGTCATGAGATCTCACGGCTCTCATGGGGATCTTGGGAATAGGCTCAGAGAGGTCACTTAATATGAAAAGGCACACATGATCGTTAACTAGATCCAGGGTGTGAAACCAGTCTTTCTCACTCCTAAGTCCACAATCTACCATGAAACCACTCCGAAAAAAGGCAAATTTAACATCTAATCAGTTGACCATAGAAAACTTGAAGTATCAAGAAAGCATCAATATTTTGACTGGGGAATTCTATTTACAACTTGCAGAAGGGAAATGAGGATTCATTAAGATGTTTAACACCGACACCGGACTAATAGCCCTCAGCTGCCCAAAGCAGCGCCGGCAGAGGGAAATCAATCCTTGAGTAAACCATGCTGCATGAACGTGGAGGTTTTCCCAGCAGCCCTAGAGAATGAAGGCAAAAACACAGATCTGGAAGCTCATCAAAACATATTAATTGAAAATTTTGACCTACTGCATAGAACTGGACAGCATCCGCAGGAAAAAAATTATAATTACAGATGAAGACATAAATAGATCCAAATATACACAGCAGAGGTCTAAGAGAAGTGGACTATACATCAAACCAATGATTACCCAGCCAGGGCTGGGGTGGTGGTGTTATATGTTCAATGGGATATTTACTCATCTCTAGTCATTTTTTCATTTTGCTCTGAGAATATGTTTTATAATGAGAAGTGCAGAGCATGAAGGTTGAGGGCAAAGCTTCTAGAACTAGCTCGCTTCAGCTCTGGAGTTCACTGGTTCTGTGCCTGAGCAAATGACTTAACCCGTGATTATCTGTCTGTACAACAGCCATGCTGATCAGCACAAGTTCAAAAAAGGTGGCTGCAAAGAATCCAAGGGGACTGATAATTAAAGTGTGCGTGATATATTCCAGCATGACCTGAGAGCCACCCAGGCAACTGCAAGTGGGAGGCACAAGACGCCAGCCAGAATATAGCCACCCGAGGGTGGGGCTCTCACAAGGTTTAACACTAGACACATGAGCTTGTGCCTCCCTGTGGAACACAGCCCACTCCCTACTCCATTTGCCAGATGGAACCTGAAGCAGCACGTGTGCCCAGATGCTCAAGGATATATATACTTCCCTGCAAGTGCTGCCAATGGGAGCCTGCTAGGAGGTGGTGCAGAAAGAGCACCACTGTGCTCTGGTGACTTCCATATGCTGAATAGAGTCAGCAGGTGCCTAAACAGGGTCATTGAAGATGTTATTAACTGAGGATCTTGACAGAAACATTACCTAGGGTAATTAATCGACCTTAAGCCTAATGGCCTCAGCTTTATAAGAAAGATACATGGGGAAAGAAGCCATGTAAACACGAAGACATTTGAGAGAAAGGAGCTGTAAAGCCAAGAGAACTAGGAGCTTACCAGAAGCAGAAGCTGGAGAAAGCGAGGAAGTGTTCGAGGTATCTCACCGGAGATCCTGGTAGGGGAGCATGTCCCCATCATCATGTTGACTTTTGACTTCTGTCCTCTAGAACTGAGAGAATGCATTTCTAGGTGGGAAAGTCCAGCTTTCTGTGGCAAGTGCTTATGGGTGTCCCAGACATCACTGCAATAGGGACAATGTCACCTCTCCACCCACATTTCTTTTTCTCTTGTTTTGAGACAGAGTCTCATATGTAGCCAAGAATGGCTTGCAATGTCACCGTCCTCCTGCGTCTGCCTCTCAGGCACCAAGATGGCAAGCCAGGATTCCTATCACAGGCATGTGTCACAATGCACAACACCCACTTGCAGTTCTCTGCTAGAGGAGGATGGTGAGGCTTGTCTGTGATTGCAGTTGGACCAAGGGCTCCCTTTAAGATGCAGATGAAGTCTTGTGAGTTGTGCTAGATTATTTTACAGTCTGAGTCAAGCCTCATAAGTGGAAGACTCATTTTCCAAAGGCTTGTGAGACAAGACATTGGTAAAAGACCATCCAAGGTTGACACGTCGATGCGTGACCATTAGTATCTGATGAGTGGAGGCTGTTTGTAATCTTAACTGTTGGAAGAAAGGAGCCTGTTATTAAGACACAGATGGTCAAGAACACACAGATACTCTGCTCCTTATCATTATACCTTATAACAAGCAAATACCTGTCTCAGCATTTCCCCCTTCTCAGGTCCAGAAGAGGGAAGCCCATTGTGGGTCACTCTGAATGCTGCCTCTACCCAAGTAGTTCCCTGGGTAGGCTTGTGTCTGCTTATTCCCTACGCCTCAGATCTTCTGCCAAAACAGAGAGGTTGGCCTGTGTAGGAGATATGGAAAGGTGAATACGCAGTCACAGATTGGAAGTTCCTGTATGAGCTCAGCAAATAGCTGTCGGGGAGACACACCCCAAACAATACAAAATCTTGGCTGGGACAGTGGCTCAATCAGTAAAGGGCAATGACTTGCAAACAAGAGGACCTGAGTTCATCTTCAGATCCAGCACCCTAATAATACCCGTGCTGATGAGAGTCAGAGACAGGCAGACAGGGAGTCTACCTGACTTGGTAAATTCTAGGCCAGTGAGGGATCTTGTCTGAAAAAACACAATGGGCAGGGTTCTGAAGAAGAAAATTCAAGGTGGACCTCTAGCCTCCACACACATGTGCACACACATGTATATAAGCCTGCACACATGCACACACATGCTTAAAACAACTAAGAATTACAGAAATCTTCCAGGGAATTTTTGGCTTTTTCAAATTTCTCAAGAAAAACCGCACTGTGTACATGGGTCACAGTTTCATCTCTGGGGTCTTCATTTGTCTTTTCCATCTCAATGGAAGGAGAAACATTCTTTTGAAAATAGCACTAAAAATTTCAAAGAAGGAACAGACATGTTGAAATGAAAACCTCTAGAAACTGCCCTGGTGTTATGTAACCATGGGCGATCAGAGGCACCTGGCTGTGCGTTGTCAGATATGGTCACTGTTGTCATTGGAGTTGAGCTGTGACTCCAAGAATTGGCTCTGGAGCGGGTACTTATTTATCCTAGATACCTGTTCCACCACTCGTGCCTGTGTCTCTGTTCCAGAATAGAAGATGGAAATGATGTTGTGGCCATTGCAGTGTTGACACAAGGTTTTTTTAAGTAAGGATTATGCTGACCAAGCCACCCAAACAAGACATTCCCATAGGTCAATCCCATAATATAAATGTTCCCCGCTGGTAAGAAATACCTCACTTAGTTCCCAAACAATTCAAAATGCAATAAAACTAGCTTGCAGATGTGGGTGGCTGGAGCAATTTGAGTTAAGCACACTCGGAAGTGGAACAGCATTGAAGGCTTCAGGGCAAGTCAGGAAACGTTCACACTATACACTCTTAAAATTGCCGAAGGAGAATGTAGCTTTGACGTTTTCAAGTTATAGCCCAAGCATAAAGTCAACCATATTAGTTGTAAGACACATGGTGTCCATAGGAAAGAAGTTTGACTTAAATGGGAAAAAACAAGGCTGTTATTGGTACAGAATCTAAGAAATGACGCAAGATGATATTCTCAGCAGACTGCTTACAAGACAGCTTATCAGCAAGCTTTTCAACTGTCACCTTTGTGTGTGTGTGTGTGTGTGTGTGCGTGTGTGTGTGTATGTGCGTGCGTGCGTGTGCGTGTGTGTGTGTGTACATGTGTGTGCAGGTATACATGGAGGCAGAGGACACGCTCAGGAATTCCACCACCTCCTTTGGCCTGGGGCTCATCAAGTAGGTAGCTAGGCTGGCTAGCCAGCGAGCCTCAGGGGTCCACCTGTCTCTGCCTTCCCAGTCTCCCCAGTGCATACTAATGTATCCAGCTTTTTACGTGAATCCTGGGGATGAACTCAGTTCCTCATGCTCAGGGCAAGCACTAGACTGACTGAACTGTCTCCTTGGCCCTCTGTCAACATTCTTCTGCAGTTCCATTTAGTTTCCTTTCTTCCTCTTTCTTTCCCTCTGTCCCTATCTCTGAGTTTACAGAACTGTGAATGTACCTCACTCGGTGTCTCCCCCACCTCCAGTTTTCCTATTTTTAGCACTTTCTATGGAGGGCCTTGATAATCTTGTCAATATTGTTTTTTGATGGAATTTAACAAGAAGTCATTCCAAGGACAAAAAGAAGAAAGACCGTCTCTGGTTTCTTGAGGTTTTATTAAGGAAAAACAACCCTAACCGTATGATGTGGTAGCAATTATTTTTGCGCTGTATTTGCAGCATGGGGGTGGATCTCAGAAACCAGGTCATTGTCGACCTGCTTTTCTCTGGAGATGACGCGATCCCATTTAGAACAGCTCGCTGAGCGCTGATGTCTACGCCCGCTTTCTAACTCAGCAGCTGAAAATGAACCACGCGTGCTTGATTCTGTCTGACTGACAAATATAGCAAATAAGCCCCACTCGGATGGTACCCTTGAAAGAACTCGCTCGGCCATAGCAACCATCCTGACGCACCCCACGTACCTACTTTTCCTCTGTTCATTCTGTGTTGCTGGACCGGTTTCTTTAGAGCATAGAAATAAGGATGCTGTGTATTTTATCAGCTCTGAGGTCACTGCATGATAGGTTACATAAGACATACATATTATACAGGACCATACAACTTCACTTTCTAATCTTGCCTTGAACTTTAATCCTATCCATCCAGCTCTATAGTCAGCATTGCAAGTGGGAGGTGAGCTTGAGCCCTGTGCTTAACAATTCTACAATTCAGTGATTCTGCTAAATAGCTAGTTGTGCCATCTGTTCCTCTTGATGATCTTCATGCTCTTCATCTTCTGAAGAGAGTAAAAAGGTACCTAGCTCAGAGAGTATTGAGAGTTGATTGAGGATATGTGTGCCATTCTCTCGGGGCGGCAGCTTATAAACTAACATCTCAGTGGGATGCAGATGGCATGAAGACGGTGGTGCTGGTCAAAGGTACTTCCAGTATTGTGTCCGGACCTAAAGTCACCTTCCCCCACATCTCCAATCACCCTGCTCTTCATCTAAATGTCTCCTCCTCTTCTTCATCCTCTCTCTCTAGAGATAACGCCATCTCTTGGTAGTTGAGAGTTTAATATCTATAAGCCTGAAGATCATGGATACCTGAATCACAAACCCAGTTTCTGATAAAAACAGGCAAATCTGAAAGTCTTGGACTTTGAGAACCTGTTTGAAAGACTAAAGATCAGCGTTTGGTTTATAGTGAAGATGTTTCTGCCCTTGTGAGGATGTGGGATCACAGTTCTGTTTTTTTTTTCTTCAGACATATCATGAAGGAAAGTCTGAGTGTTAAGGAGATGACTCAGTACGTGCTGAACAAAGGACCGGAGGTCAATCCCCAGCACTCAGTGTGGTGCTGTGTCCTTGTAACTCCAGTGCTGAGGATGCCAGGACAGGAATATCTCTGGGGCTCACAGGCCAGCCTCACTAGCTGAGTCCGCAAAGCCCAAGTGAGAGACCAGGTCTCAAAAAACAAGAAGGATGCTACCTAGGGAGGAGTGATGTCTGAGTGATATTCTAGGGCTTCCACATGGAAGGGTATACACATGTGCACCTGCACACGCATGAATATGGACACATACCTGAACATACATCCCACACCTACACAGAAGATCAACCTGAGCTTTGCAGATAAAAGTTCATGTAGAAGATTAATTTTCTTAATGCTTAAAAATTGTTATCAAAGAAATTGTCAACATAACTGAAATGTGAAATTCCGCCCTACAAGATGGAAGAAACATATTTTCAAATCATGTATGTGACAAGAGATTAACATATTAATTATGCCTAGATATAGAGGACCCCTAAAACTCAATGATTTAAAACACAGAAGACATGAGGCAAATTACTTTCAGAGAAGGTACACAAATGGCAGATTGATGACGCAGTTCAACATCACTCATCATTATAAACCACTCATGGCCACTGACAAGGACCAAACAAATACTGGGAAGAAAGCAGGGAACCTGGGACTCAGGGAGAAAACACAAGAATTGCCACTACAGAAAGGAGGAAAGGGACATAGGATCCTCAAACTTTTAAAAATTGAATTATTTTTAAAGTAATTTTAAAAATATTTTTGAGATTATAATATAATTACATAATTTCCCTTCTTTTTCCTCCCTCTGAATCCTACCATTATATTCCCATCACTTTCAAATTCTCAGTCTTTTAAAAATTGTTACCACACACACACACACTCCTAAATATATAAATATAGATTTTATGATACAGTAATTCTACTTCTGTAGATATACCAAAATAACTCATTCTGGGAATTCAAATAGATGTTTGCATAGCTCATGTTGCATTATCCAAACCAGCTGAAAGGCAGGGGCAGTAACACATGCCTATCCATAGGTGAATAGAGGAGAGCCATGCATGTATAAAAACAATTGACTATTATTCAGCCTTTAAGAAGGAAATAAAATAAATATATAATATAATATAGATGAACCTTGAGGACATTATGCTAAATGAAATAAAAATAAGTGCGCGCGCACACACACACACTGTTCAATTCTTTCTTTTTTTTTTTTTTTTTTTTTTTTTTTTTTGGTTTTTTCGATACAGGGTTTCTCTGTAGCTTTGGAGCCTGTCCTGGAACTAGCTCTTGTAGACCAGGCTGGTCTCGAACTCACAGAGATCCGCCTGCCTCTGCCTCCCGAGTGCTGGGATTAAAGGCGTGCGCCACCGCCGCCCGGCTGTTCAATTCTTTCAATTCTATTTAAATAAGAGGCTTGCAGTGGTCAAAATCATAATGATAAGAAATAGAATAATGGTTGTCAGGATCAGAGGAGGGAGAATAGAGTTTATTTATTTATGACTTCTGCTTCAAATTCTTGCTCCAACTTTCTTCAGTGATAAATCATGAACTGGAAGTATGAGACAAACAAGCCTTTTCCTCCCCTAAGTTTTGGTGGGAGAGTTTAGCCACAGCAGCAGAGTGGACCAGGACATGTGCCATGTCTGGAATGCAGTTGACATCACTGACCCTCTGCACTGAAAACAATTAAGGTGGCAATTTTTAGATTAACTTTGTCACAATAAAAAAATCAAAAGAAAAGATAATTATCCCTCTAAAATAATTCTTCACTTCACTGCATATAGAGAAAGACAATGAGCTCCATCTGTCTGTCTATAGTGTTGGGCTGGAACAGAAATCAAATAGGAAGCTGGAGAGTCGAGTTTGAGGCTGTAGAGTTCAGCTGCTCAGGAAATGTGTGTGACTGCAGGGGTTCATTTGCCCATGGATGGAAATGTCATAAGGAAACTCATGCATGTGCAGGAATAGTATATGCTAATAAAATATTAAACTTTTAAAAGAAGGGAAGGAGGAAGAAAAGGTTGAACTTTTATATCAATGTACTGCACGTGAAAATCAAGTAAAATAAAAGTGCTACTTATCCTACTGTGTCTTGAACTACTGGCTCTCTAGAGTCCTGGGGACCACATTTCCCTTCTCTCTGGTATAGGAGCTTTACAGTTTGCCCCTTGCCAACACTGGGCGAATGACACCACATTTGTAAACCGAAATGCTTCTGCCCCACTCAGCTTCTGTCTTCTCTTCCAGAGCAGATATTCTCAAAATCTGATTAGCATAATCCACCTCTAAATTGCTTATTTCCCAGCCCCTTGCCCCTGGGACCCTGCTTCACCTGGCATGCTGGGGCTCTTTCTGCTCCCATCCTTGCTGACTTAGATTTAGGCTACTGTGGTGGATGGTTCTGATCATCAATATGACTGGACTAGGATGTACCTAGGTTCATGAGGCACAGCCCTGGGAGGGCCAATGAGCAGGTTTCCAGACATGACGGGACCAGCACTCAGTCCTCACCAATGGTTTGAGCAGACTGTTGGGAAAGGGTAAAACTACAGAAGGCCAGGCTTGACTGGAGGAAGTATGTCATCTTTTCCTGTTTCTACTCTACTCTGCTTCCTGTCCTCCAGGATGTGGGCAGTTCTTCCACACCCTACTTCCATGAGAGTGCAAGCTCTTAAATTCTAGTCAAAACAATCTTTGAGTCCCCAGATTGTTCCTGTAGGTATCTGATCATACAGCCACAGTTTTGTTTGAAGAGCTTGGTCTATAAACCTGGGGTCACTAACAGCTCCTGCTCCATAGCTCATCTCTGAGATCCTTCTGGACCTCGGTATTTACACACTAAATCCTATTTTTCCCTGTGGCTTCAGTTAATAACATTTTTTACTTTCGTATATTACAAATCCAAATATACAGAGAAACAGATTTTTAAAGTTTTTCTTGCCGTCTGCTTTTCTTTCAGCCTTGGATCATTCTAAAGATAAGCATTTGGTTTGTCTACTCTTTATGAACCTGTCTCAGTGCAACATATTTATGAGGCGCCTTAAAAATTGCTGTTCTGAAATCCTCTCATACCTCAGAGCCACTAGCACCTGGTGGAGGATGATCATCAAAATGAAGGTTCTCTGTGGATACACAGAATGCCCACACAAGACCCAGGAATCTGCATTTTAACAAATCATCATGTGACGTGTACTTTTGGCTCACTGGCAAGGCTGGGGAACACTAGAGTTAGAATTCTTTTCTGTAATCTTTCCTGATTTTTACCCTGATATTCCCTGTGATCTGTCTGAGTTCTGACTGCGGTTGATGCAAATAAAAGAATCTCAGGGCTACTTGAGATCAAGCAGCCAGCACCAGTTTTTAAGTGGAGACAGGGAGACTAAGAGATGGCATGGTTTGTTCAAAGCCGTGGCTGGATGATGGTAGATCAGGGACTCAAAGCAGGGCACCACACCCAAGCTGAAGCTGCTAGGTGTGCAAAGCCAGCTCGGGAAACAATGGCCAGTACTTCCTGGCCGTGCTTATGGAACTTGTTTCCTATTCTGGAGATGCTACTGGGACCCATAGAGCCAGGGGCGGGAAGCAACAGCTGAGCTCCATATTCAGGGTCTTCTAAGCAGTGTCTGTTGAACCCCTGGGTGCTGAGGGCGATACAACAGAGATGACATAAATCTCGGCAATTCAAGGATAGATGGGGTGCCTATCTTCCAGGGAGATGCAGCTTTCCAGAGATGCTGTGTGTGGTAAAGCAGGGCAGTGCCCATCATTATCAGACACTAATATATTTGATAGTGACAAAATTTAAGAGCCAAGATATGAAAAGGGAGGAAAGGGGCCTCTAGCTGTGACAGAGCTGATGTTTAGAAGACAGAAGGGGGAGGGTGTGGATATAGAAACAAAAGACGCACATGGGGACTCAGGACCTTTCTGAGACAGCAGTTCATTATCTGAGGGGTTGGAGTCAGCTCTCATAGCATACCCCAAGGAAAATCCTAAATAATTGAAAGTGCAAGCCAGGGGCTGAGGATGTGGCTCAGTTGGTAGTGTGCAAGCTGGGGATGTGGCTCAGTCGGTAGGGTGCTCATTCAACATGCTTTAGGTCCTAGGTTTGATCACTGATAAAACAGGGTGGTGATGTGTGCCTGGTTACTCAGCACTTGTGAGGTAAAAGCAAGATCAGAAGTTCAAAGACTGCCATTCAGTTACACAGAGAAGACTAAAGAACAGCCTGGAAAACATGAGATCCTGTCTAGGTAAGAGTGCAAGTCAAATGTGGTAACCATACCTGCAATTTTAGCACCCGGGAAAGTGAGTCTATGAGTCATTCTTGGGCAACATAGTGAGATCTCAATAAAATAAAATAAAATAAAATAAAAAGCACATAAGTAAAGAATAAAGTATACTAAAGGGAAAGAATTATTCTATAACCTTAAAGATTTTTGAGTTATAACTCAAAAGTTGAGCCATAGTTACTGTGGGAAATGCTGTTTTTACACTGTAAAGATTGTCACTCATATGATTTAAAAAATGCTGATTGGTCAGTAGCTCGGCAGGAAGGAAGTACAGTGAGAAAACCATTACTAAGAGAATTCTGAGAAGAGGAAAGGCAGAGGTCGTCCACCAACCAGACCACAGAGAAAGTAAGATGAGGAATGCCCTCACTGAGAAAAGGCACCAAGCTCACATGGCTAACATAGACAAGAATTATGGGTTAATGTAAGTTGTAAGAGCTAGTTAATAATAAGCCTGAGTTAAGAGGCCAAACATTTTATTATTGTTATAAATCTCTGTGTGTTTCTTTGGGACTGAACAGCTGTGGGACCAGGTGGTACAGATATTCCATCTATACATAATAATGATTGATATATTTGACAGAAAAATTAAAATATTCATGGGAGCAAATATCTTCAATAGGATAATAATTGTACTGGTTAAAAACTTCCTTTTAAAAAACAGGACTTACTGATGACTTTTATTTCTACACAAATGATGTTAAAACTCACTGATAATAAAAATGTCCAAATTAAAATATATGTCAGTACCAAACTATTAGCAGAAACCATTTAAAAGGTCAACTGGGAACTGTACTGGTATCAACCCTGGAGAAATAAACTCTCTCTTACAGGGTAAATATGCATTTCCTTTGAAAGGAAATTTGTCAACATCTGCCAAAGTTACAATTATATGTAGTCTTTGACCAACTATTTCAATAAATTAATTTTATATTACATGAGACATGTGTGGGTAGTCTCCATTGTGCTATCATTTGCAATAGCAAAATATTGGAGACAACCTATCAGTCAGGCATTGGATAAATACAGCATGGCTCATTTACAAATAAAACCCTGTACACTCACACAGAACAACCTGAATTTGCCAGGGGGTAGATGCTGGAGCAGATGTTCATGGTTCCCATGGAGGGAGGGTATAAGGCAAGTGAAGAGACCATGAAAGGAGAACCTAAGTGTTTGCCTGTTTGTGTGGTGTCCTAGGTGATACTGGGGATTAAGCCTGGCCATTGCACTCTACCACTGAACTATATGCCCAGCCCTCCAGCTTTTCATGTTTTATCCAGGGACAAGGCATCCCTAACTTTCCAACTGTGGTCTTGAACTCATTTTCATAAGCTGGGCAGGCAAAGGATTTTTGCATGGCTGGATGATAGCCCTGCAACATCAGACCCAGGTACTATGGTTTTTGTTTTTGCTTTTTGCTTAATTTTTGGAACAATACAAATGTATTATCTACTTCAAACCTTAATTTATTTCAATAATTAACCATGCAGTCTGTTTTAAAAACACATGTTATTTTTCTGCCAGCACTTAACCCCAACTTAAGCCCAAATCTCCAGAATGGAGCCCTTAGTCTCATCCCTAACAACCTACAATACAGCTGTCACCTAAAGAATAATTCGTATACCTTTTAACTCTTGCTTCTACTTTGAAGTAACAGTCCAAAGCGGCTCCTACCCTAGGAAATACCATACACAGCTAACCCACCATTTGCCCAAGTTTTCCAAGATGAATGTCATAATTACATGGCTTTTCAGAAAACGACTTTGTTACAACTTAGCGCCTTTGCTGTTTTCTGCTTCTGTAGTCCCCCCTCCCCTTTTGCATTGCATACTTTTTAAAAGTGAAAGAAAATAACCCATTTTGAGCTCTGGGTAGCAAAGGGACGACAAGGAGCCAGGACAGTCCTCAACCTGCCATCCACACTGTGTTCATGGTCTGTCTGAAGCAATGGTACAGATATCTGTGTAAAGAACCAGAGACCTGTACCACGACTAAGCTTGAGAGTCATAAAAAACCTTCTTATTGGTATGTCCTGAAGTTGAATACTACTACAATCCCATGCCCCTGCAATTCCCATCTTAAAGGAACAAAAGAAAGCACATAGGAGGTCTCTTTAGAAAGGTACCCATAATGCTCCAGCAGGACAGTTCTCACACATTCACCAGGATTGAGAGGGATAACTTGTGAAGTATGCCAACCATGAATATCTACACGGCAATGAGAAGTAAGGCCTAGGATTCGATGCAACAATACACACCAAACACTACAAAAAATACCATCTTTACATTGTTCAGAATTCTGTGTTAAATAAGAGAGACAAAAAAAATGGAGCAAAAGATGCTGTATTTTGTTTTTTAGGTTCAAACAGCAGGAACCAACCTTCAGCTTTGGAGGGTGACAGGAGTTGGTGGAGATACTGCTTAAGATGGCGTGGATGACTACCTGCTGGGCACCATCAACCCACAGCATGAGGGAGCACAGAGCCATCCCAATTTATTCAATAGCGACTTTTTTTGTGGTTTTGTCGTGCATTTAAAGACTTAAAAAAACACTCCAAGCAGGAACAAGCCATGGCAAGCTGGAATAAGTCACGAGTCATGGGTGAGTTTTGGATAAGTCATGGCACTTAACTATTTGAAAATGTTCTTCCTATCCATGCTAAACACACCAATCAAATTCCAAACACAGGGTTATTGTGGAAATGTCTCAGATGAAATTCCTGAAGAAACTGTGCATCCATCTGGGTTGATGATAGTGCAGAGGGGTTTCTCAGTCCCCCAAGAAGTAAGAAGCAAGAGGTAGCAGCTGCTGAGCTGTAGGGAGACTGCAGCTATAGTCACGTGTTCAGGCTCAGAAACCCCAGATGACTGAGATCCCCACCAAAGCTAATTTTCTAGATAATCAAAAATGTTCTCATTATACAACTCCTTCATTTAAAATGAAACTCATTTTTAATGGAATCCTTCTAAATGTATTCACACCATCCCTGCCCTTTTGAAGATCCACAAATGGAGTTTAACCTTTGCAACAAATGACAACAATAACAATTAAGTGCCATCTTATGCCAGGTGCTACCCAAACTGTCTCTCTAACGCACCCCTCCATTTTATTTGCCACTCAATTCTTGTGACTTAGGTCTTATGATTATTTCTACTTTAGGTATAGGATCAGGCTGGTTAAATAAAGGCCATGCACACACACAAAAATCACCAAGCCAATAGTGGGGAGAAGCAGTGACTGTCTCTGACTGTGGTGATTTTATTTCTCTTCTTAGGTATAGAACCTTGGGACGGGTGCGTTCCTATGTGTCACATACATGTGGTCAGTGCCAGATTCTTCCTCACGTGTTCCCCAGCTTATGTGTTGAGACTGGGCCTCTCACTGGTCTCAGGTCCACTGACTGGAAGAGGCTGATTAGCCAGGGATCCTCCTGTCTCCACCATCACCACCCACTCCTGCACTGGGATTTCAAAGAAATACCACCATATCTGTCTTTTATTTTAAACACAGGATCTGTGAATCAATTCTAGGCATCCACATGGGGTAAATACTCTAGCCAGCTGAACTGTCTCCCCAGACTTTCTGTGTGTCTGTATGTACAACATGAGTACATGTGTGTGCTCCAGAGGATGTCTTCTGATATCCTCTTCTGCTGCTCTCCAGATTATTTATTGAAATGGGGTTTTTCACTGAACCTAGAGCCTGCTGCTTTGTCTTGACTGACTGGCCAGGGAGCCCAGAGAATCCACCTGTCTCCACTCCCAAGTTGTACAATGCCTTTTGTCATATGGGGGTCGTAACAGTTATTCTTGGTTGTCAACTTGACTACATCTGGATGTGACTGGGCACACCTGTGAGGGTTTCTTTCTCTTTTTTTAAGACAGGATTTCTCTCTGTATCTTGGAGTCTGTCCTGGAAATCACTCTGTAGACCAGGATGGCCTGAAACTCACAGAGATCCACCTATCCTCCCTAATTCTGGGACTAAAGGCCTGAACTACCACTGTCTGGCTAAGGTTTTCTGGTTTGTTTGTTTGTTGTTTGTTTGTAAATGTGGGAAGACACACTTTTAATCCAGACCTTTGAGTGGGAAAATCCATCTTAAATCTGGTTCACACCTTCTGCTAGGCAGCCTATATAAGGACATGGAAGAAGGAAAGCTTGCTCTCAGCCTGCACACTATCTCTGGCAAGTCTATTCACTGACTTAGACCCAAACTCTTTGGGAGTTCTGATTTCTAATGAAGACCAGATGAGACGTCCAGCCTCGTGGACTGAGCAACTACGAGATTCTTGGACTTTCTACTAATAAACAGAAACTGTGGGACCAGCTGGACCATGGCCTATAAGCCATTCTAATAAATCTCCTTTATAACATGATATATATTCTCTATCAGTTCAGTTTCCTCTAGAAAACAATGACTAATATAGATTTTTGGTACCAGAATGTAGATGATAGGCAAGACAATACTGAATCCCTCACACCCACCAATAGTTGTCTCTAGACCTATAACCAGATTTAAGGCAAAGCAGGTTCGTTAGAGCAGGAGTAGAAAGTGCAGCACATAGGGAGTGCACTACACTACTCAAGAGCTTAATGAGTTGCTAATCGTTCAATCAGAAATCTGGGCAACAAGTGTAGGAAGGATTTTAAGAGCATGGGAAGCCGGGCGGTGGTGGCGCACGCCTTTAATCCCAGCACTTGGGAGGCAGAGGCAGGCGGATCTCTGTGAGTTCGAGACCAGCCTGTCTACAAGAGCTAGCTCCAGGACAGGCTCTAAAGACTGCAGAGAAACCCTTGTCTCGAACAAACCAAAAAAAAAAAAAAGCATGGGATAATGATGGTGAAGGAACTTAAAAACTAGATCAGGCTAAGTTTATTGTCATGGGCCCACTGAGTAGAGATTCTAGGTTAATATGGAAGTTTGCACAGTCAAAAAAAAAAGGGTGTCAAAGTTTGTTCAAATGGTTCGTTGAAGATTTTGTCCAAAAAGTGGCATCCTGAAGAGAGCTTGGAGATGCCTGCTGACATCCCTTGACTTGGTTGGTTGCCTTAAAGGGAATTTTGCAATGTTCAGGGACATTGCAATGCCAGAGTGGATACACTGTGTAAAACCTAATCCTTCACAATGCGGAACACCAGCTCACCTTCACAATCGTAAAGACACAAATGATGAGAGAGTCACCTTTGAAGAGCTTTGTTGTCTCCCTTTTCCTGTGCCAGACCTTAGGGCTGGAGATGCTGATGCTCAGGTGGATGAATTAAATGCAAGGGGTTTGGGCTCTGAGGCAGAGGGGTGAGGTGGCAGCACTAAATTACAAAAAGCAAGGTGATCCTGGTTATCATAGTTAAATCGATGTTCATAATGGTATGACCCATAATGGTCAGCATACAGAGTGATTTTGTGATGGCATGATGTGTATGGACCTTTGGTACTACCTAATCCAGTGGTTTTCAACCTTCCTAATGCTATGACCCCTTAATACAGTTCCTCATGTTGTGGTGATCCCTAGTCATAAAATTATTTTTATTGCTACTCCATAACTGCAATTTGTGACTATTATGAATCATAATGCAAATATCTGATATGCATCTAGTCTTAGGTGGCCCCTGTGAGAGGATCATTCAACCCCCAAGGAGGTCGTGACCCACAGGTTTGAGAACCACCAGGCTAATCAATCCATGGTGTTCCTAGGAATGAAATAGATGAGAAGTGGTAGCATGATTAGTAGAAACCCGGAGACAGAAATTGGGGTTCAACCTGAAGGTCAGAAAAGCAAAACAGCCAGTCACTGGCGCTTACCTCTACCTCAGTCCGAAATGATGATCCTGCCTCCAGGAATCTCAGAATGAGACAGGGTGTGAGAGCCACTCTCCCTCCTGTTCTATATTTCTCTCTAGTGCTGGGATTGAAGCAGTGCACCAATACCACCGGGATTCTATGTCAATTAGTGTGACTACTGGGATGAAGGTGTGTGTCCACCATGCCTGGTCTGTAAGGCTGGTCAATGCAAATAAATAAAATGCAATACAAATAAAATAAAACCACGAGGAGTCTACTAAATTTTTGTTTGACCTGCATAAGTGGAAAAATTTTCAAACAAATGAAAGAAAGACTACACTGGATCATGGCAAAGGGATCTCAGCCTGTGAATCAATTTCCAGACCTGAGTCAGTTTGCAAATCCAGAACCACTTGAGTGAAGGGTAGCCAGGTTTCCCTGAGGAAGACCTTGCTAAAATACCTAAATGTTTTACTGTTAGCCTTTCTCCAGTCCTGCCCCAGAGGGATACATGGTCTTTTACAAGGGGAACTGAGAATTAGGGGAAAGCAAACAAGAGGCTTTCTGGGTCTGTTGGACATTAGCTCTGAATTGACACTGATTCTGGAAGACTCCGAGAAAGACTGTGGACTGTGGCCCTCAGTTAAAGTAGGGCATACGGAGATCAGATGATTAATGGAGAGTGGGCTGAAGTCCAACTCACAGAAGGCACAGTGGGTTTCTGAATCACTCTGTGGTTATTTCCCCAGTCCCACAATGTATAATTGAAAGAGATATTCATAGAAGTTGGCAGGATTCTCACATTAGTTTCCTGATGCATGAAGTGGGGACTATTACAGTTTGAATGGAACCTGGAACAGAAGAAGGCTCTTCAACAGGTCTAGGCTGATCTGCAGGCTGCTCCACATTTGAACCATATGATACAGCAGGCCCAATGGTAAACAGAGTGTCTATGTCGGATAGGGATGCTGTTTTCAAGCCCTAAAGGTGGATCACAGAAGAGACCTTTGAAATTTTGGAGCAAGGCTCTACCTTCATCTATAGACAACTATTCTCCCTTTGAAAGACAGATCTTGGCCTGATATTGAACCTTGGAGGAAAATGAATATCTGACCATGTGTCATCAAGTTACCATGTGACCTGAGTTGCCTATCATGAGCTGGGTGTTATCTGATCCATGAAGTCATAAAGTAGGATGTTCACAGCAGCAATCTATTATCAAATGGAAGTGGCATATATGTGAATGGGCCCAGGCAGACCTTGCAGGCATGAACAAGTTATGTGAAGAAGTTGCAGAAATGCTTGGGCTGTCTTCTCACATTACCATGCCTTGGATTACCCAGCATGCACCTGTAGTCACATGGTCAGATGATCAATATGATCCTATGATCAGCTGACTGAGGAAGGGAAGACTAAGGACCTGGCTTACAGATGGTTCTGCATGTTATGTAGGCATCACTCAGAACTGGAAAACTGTAGCATTACAGTCTCTTTCTGGGACAACCCCAAAAGACATTGGCGACGAGAAATCTTCATAGTGGGCTGAACCTCAGGCAATACACATAACATACAGTTTTTTTGGAAGGAGAAATGGCCAGATATGAAATTGTTCACTGACTCACAGATTGGATGGTCAGAACTTAGAGAATGATTAGAAAATTGGTGAAAAAGACATCTGGGGAAGAAGTATATAAATAGATCTCTGCAAATGGGCAAAGGATGCGAAGATACCTGTGTCCCATGTAAATATTCACCAAAATGTGACCAGCAGAGGAAGAGCTCAGTACTCAAACAAATAGGATGACCCATTCTGTGAACAGTCAGCCTCTCTCCCCAACCATCCCTGTCATTGCCCAATGGAACCACAAGGAACTCACATTATAGCCAGAGAAGTATGACAATGGGTCCATGATCATGAAGTGCACTGGTCTTACTATATTCTCCACTATCCTGAAACATCTTGTCTGATAGAAAGATAAAATCGCCCTTTGAAGACAGAATTAAAGAGCCAATTAGGTGGCAGCAGTCTGGAGGGCTGGAGCAGTGATTTCTGAAAGGCATTATATGTCTTGAATCAGCATCCAATATATGTATGGTATGCTTTCTCCCATAGCCAGGATCCATGGGTCCAGGAATCATGGGGTGGAAAAGTGCATAGTTCTGTTCCCTATTACCCCTAGTGACCCACTGGTAAAACTGCTTTCTGTTCCTGAGCCCTTAAGTTCTGCTGGCCTAAAAGTTTTGATTTCAGAGCAGGGAGCACTCAAGACAGAAGACAGAACATTCATTGAACTGGAAGCTCAGATTTCCCCCATGGCCATGCTGGGCTTCTGATGCCCTTAAGCTAACAGGGAAAGAAAGGAGTAACAGTGCTAGCAAAGGTGATTGATCTAGATTACCACAGGGAAATGGGATTGCTTCTCTACAAGGGAGGTAAGAAAGATTATGTCTGGAGTGCAGGAGATACTTTAGGGTGTCTCTTGGTGCTACCATGTCTTGTGATTAAAGTTAATGGGGAACTATAGGAGCCTAATCCCGGCAGGATGGCAAATGGCACAGCCCCATGAGGAATGAAAGTATGGTTCACTCCTCCAGGGAAAGAGCCAAGATGTTCTGAAGTGCTTGCTGAGGGTAAAAGAAAGTACAGAATGGGTAGCAGAGGAAGGTAGTTATAACCACCAGCTAAGGCGACGTGACCAGCTGCAGAATGAGGATCATAGTTGGCATAACTGTCTCTGCCATAGTTTGTTAGAATGTTGTTTTTACAGATATTCGTGTCTTTTCCTCATTACATTTATCATGTAATATAACATCAATTAAGAGAACATCAGTGATTATCATATTTGAGTTTTAGTGTTAAAAGAATGTCCCTCAAGGGACATTATCATATTTGAGTTTGAGTTTTAGTGTTAAAAGAATGTCCCTCAAGGGACATTACCACCTACTCTAAAATGTGTTCTGTGCTTACAGTTGTACAAGTGATAGTTACATTAGGTGCAATTATGACCTAGTTATTATTTTCATTTGTAGATGAAGGTATACCATAAAAATATGATTGTGTATCAAGTTGACAAGGCATGGATTAGTGATGGCTATTCTTGGTTAACAACTTGACTACACCCGGAATTAATTAAAACCCAACTGGCTGGATATGCCTGTGAGGATTTTACTTCTTAATTAAATCATTTTAAGTGGGAAGACCCACTTTTAATCCAGATCTTTTGATGTGGAAAGATGCATCTTTAATCTGGGCTACCCTTCTGCTGTCAACCTGTATAAAGAACATGCGTGGATGAAGAAGGTGTGCTCTCTGCCTGCTTGCTCTTGATGGCAGGCATATATTGAAGATCAGCTAAGAAATCCAACCTCATGAACCAACAACTACTGTATTCTTGGACCTTCCATTGATAGACATTGTTGGACTAATTGGATAACAGCCTGTAAGCCATTCTAATAAACCCCCTTTACACACACACACACACACACACACACACACTATCAGTTCTGTCTCTCTAGAGACTCCTGAGTAATACAGCTCTATTCCACCATGTCAATGGATGAACAAGAACACTGGCTGTGTTTTTAGAAAAGATTTGAGCTCTTATCTCTTTCCTTTCTCCTTCATACCTTTGTTCAGTGTATCTAGAATAAAATTTAGAACGTCTGCATTCCAGACACAGGCTTTGCCTCTGAGCCTCATCCCCAGCCACCTTCATCAATATTGCACTGTCAAGCTGTTAGCAGTGCTCCACCATCACCAAATAACCTAATGGAAATCTAGCTTTACTTCCTTAAACTCTCAACCTTTTTAGGTCTTTCTACTTGGCTAAAATATCCCATGGAGTTGGACCAACTTCTTTACCAGCTTACAGAACCCCCTGGGCTTTTCACATTTCCACACTTTGTGGGCTGCTTCCTTTTAACAGGCAGCCTATGATGCTCATCAGATTAATACAAACACTCCTCTGCTGGAGGCCCTCTAGCCTGCAGGACCTCTCCAGAAAACAGGCAGTCTCACAGATAAGCACCAAGGCATGCAGAGTCTGCTGCTGTCACGTTTAAGCACTGATGGCAGCAGAGAAGAAGGAGCCATTGTCCTTACCCTGTTTTCAAGCTGACCAAGGCGTCCTCTACTCCCCTCTGGTTGAATTTGGTCATGTACTGGTGCATATAGGGGTAGTTGTTACGGATATTCCTCTCTGTACTCCCATTGGGTACTGTCCCAAATCGGAAAGGCGGGGAATAGTCATGAGGTCTCTGAAACTGGAGGGGGAGGTTAGGGGAGGGAGGGATGAAAAGAAGAGAGAGAAGAAACCAGTGAGCATTTGCGCAGTGACAGAGGTTCAAGATGCATCAGTACAGAACAGTGAGAAGACCCCTTTCAGCTTTAATCCCATCTCCTGTGGGTCTGTGATGACCAGGAAGGTGGAGATAGCATCTGGCTTGTGTTTTCATCTCTGCTTCCTATACTGTTGCCCAGCAACAAGCACACACCGTGGTCTGTGGTTCAATGAACATTTTCTGAGGCTAGCTCATGTTAGGCATACAGTTGGCACCAAGATATGCTGAAAGAGTTAAGGGTCTACTTTTTCCAAATTCACTTACCTGTTTTATGATGAGTTTTTCCTTTCTGTGGTGACTACCAGTCACCTCTTGCTCTCATCTCCGGAAAATGGCTGTGTACTGTCACTCATCCCTCCTCCATTCTCTTGGCCATTCACACAGGCAGTGTCTGTGGGATCCTAATGGTTGTCATCTACAATGACTGACTCATGGCAGACCCAGGGAAAGTTGTGAGCCAAAGCTCCCACTGACTTTGCTTCCTGGGATTCTCAGACTTGCATGGAAGTTTCTATGTTCCATGATTGCTTCTTGACTGACTGGCTATGACTACCTGCCCATGGCTCTGTGTGTGTGTGTGTGTGTGTGTGTGTGTATAAGCGTTGTGTTCATGTGTGTGCTGCTGCTCATATGTATGCCTGTATGTGAAGGGTAGAGATCAACCTTAGATATCATTCCTCAAGGCAAACCCACCTTGTGTTTCGAGGCAGGGTCTTTTACTGAACCTGGAACTCTCCAAACAGTCTGGTCTGCATGGAATTCTGGGAGAAGAAACTCGAGTGTACATGCCTGCAAGGTGCATGGCTGACTGAGCAATCACTCCAGCCCCATGTTTACATATTTAAAATATTTTATTAATATAAGGTTAATTATACACAATTACCAGTTTTGTTAGAACCTTTTATGTGCATCTATAATGTACTTAGGTCATGTTTCAGGATATCCAACCCAATTAGAAGTCAACTGGTGTAGCCTGAATCCTAGAAATACAGCTGCTCCCAGAGGCAGCAGAGGCAGGGGTCATGCTGTAGGGACCACCTCAGAACTCTCCTACAGAGTCTCTGAAGACTGAATAGCATAACACTTGCCAAACTTCTGCAAAGGAAAAAGCGCTGGAAATGATGCTTTAGTACTTTCTGTTCATTATGGTCAAAAACGAGAGGTCAATTGGCATTTTCTGCAGACTGAAAGTTATAAAAGTAGAAGGTAATAGTCATTAGGACCTGTGTTTTGTCAGTTTAGTTACTTTGTACTGACTGACATCTCCCAAGACTCACATGCGGGTAGCAGTGTGTTCCAACCTTCTAAAAATATTGGTCATGCAACCTCATGTAAGCTCAGATATGAGGCTAACTGTACAGCTCCATTCTGGATACAAGGAAACTGAGACTTGGGTTATATGACATGTGCAAAAGCTGGGCGTGGTGGTGCACTCAGTCTGAGGCAGGAAGGTCACGAGTTCAAGGCCAACCAGGGCCACACATGGAGACATTGTCTCAAAAATGGACTATATAAGGAGGACATGGGGATCCTGAAATGGCAAGAATACCCAGCAAACTTGTGCCGATGCTAGGATGAGAGTCTAGGGATCTCTCCAACTGGCAGACCATGAGCTTTCTGCGAAACCAAGAACTGCTAGCGACAGTGGCCAAGCTTACTCAAAAGTGAGATCAACTGGAGGCACTAGTGTTGCTTCTAAAACTTCTAAAACACATTTCTTTCCATTGCTAGTTAGAAATTCCAGTTGAAAATCATTTTGTTGAAATGACTTGTGCTACTGCAGAATTGGCAGCTATAACTGGACCTGGGAAAAGGGGCCATCCACTGTCTAAACTAGAGCCTCCTGCCTGGCTGAACCTTACAGAGAGAGGGGGAGGAGAAGGAGAGAGTATATGTGTATACATGTGCATGTGCATGGCATGCATACGCATATTACATGTGTTTCTGTGCATGTATGTGCAAGGAGATAAACATATATATGTGTGTGCATGAATGTGCATGCATACATGTGTATATGCGAACAGGAATGTGTTCATTCACATGCATGCATGTATAAGCATGCATGCATGTGTGTATTGTATATGTATGTGTGCACACATGTGCATATGTGTGTATAGGTATTCATGTTCATGTGCACTGCATGAACACACGTGTGTGTGTGCATGCAGCATCAGGCTCTGTGCACTTACTCTGCCATACAGCAACCTTGCTCATCATCAGAAGAGAAAGTGCAAGCCCAGACTGCCTTGTACAGCAGCTGCAGGCTGTGGTTACCCCACAGCCTCATGGCGCCACTCATAAATCTAGTTGTTGGAGCAGACATTTCCAATCTCCAGAGACACAGGAGAGGGTCTGTTTGACTAAAAGCCTTCCACTTCACTCTTCGACTGATGCAGAGATGCAGCACTAAGATGCATTCTTCCCCTTTGCCTTTGATTTGCACAAAGACAGACTAATCCTAAGTCCACACCCTCATACAGAAATAACAGCCCCCATCAGCCAGCCCCAACACCCAGACCTTCCTCACTAGATCAAAGACTGTCTGTTTGTTAAACAGTGATTCACTATACACTTTTCACTGCTACCTGTACATACGCGCGTGCTCGTGCGCGCGCGCGCGCGCGCGCGCGCACACACACACACACACACACACCTTAGAAGTGGTCATTCTTTCTACATGTAACACACTCTGATGCCACAATGCAATATTTCCTGGATTTGAAAGTATGTTCGTGTATTTCAAAGTTGAAATAAAATATATACAACAAAGAACATATCATTTAAAAGATTTAAATGTGCTTTTCACTGGCAGTAAGCACACTCACTTTGTGCACCCATCACTACTATCCATCCATAGGTTCACTGTTTAAAGTTTAAAGGTCATTGTTTAAAAATCTCAAACCTTCACATAAATTCTATGGTTCACTGGAGAGTCAGGACCCCCTATCTGAAAAGGGTCATGGTGGCTCATCTTTCTCAACTACACTGTTGATGGACCCATGTTTCCTACTGGAATGATTTCTGGTGAGAGACTTCCTCCCAGCCAGGGTCCCTTGCAAGCAGAAAGGAGCAGGTGCAGCTTCAGTGAAGGCAGGGGTGGCACAGAGCCTCCTATGTCAATGGGAGCACAGAGCAATGGGTCCAGATCAGGAAAGTTCCTCCAAGCTCCTGATGCTCCTCATCTCCCACTTAGGAACTGGGTTGTTTGGAGCAGTCCATGAAGCCCACTGAAACTGTTTCTCTTATCTATACATCATGCATAGCTTTGGGAATTAGCTATATCACACTTGAAATGGCATGTAATTCAATTGCTTCATGCAGATCATATTACATGTTTCATAGTGATCACATGTGTGCTGTTCTTGGTAGCTGTCATCACTCAACATAGCTTTAGCCAGTGTCCTTCCAGCATGGAGAACATGGGATCTTTTGCTAATTTTCTTTCATCTCTATTCAGTGTGAGGACAGGTCTGAAGGTCATCTAAGTGAATAACCTATGGCATGCATTTATGATGGAGGAGATAGACACAGAGCCAAGAAATACATAACCAGGATATTTCTTCACTCTGTGTCCTTACGAAGCCAAAGCTATAGACTTGAGGAAGGTGTTCCTCACATGTCTATAAATTGGAAATACCTAGGAACTGGGATCTCTAGTCCTAGCATGGTCCTCAGAAGGTGAGCCATGTGTGTTCAGGTGTGTTGCAGGAGCCCCTTCTGCTCCTTCAGCCAATAGCCGCTGAAATACCGGCCTATTGGGGTGTGGTCTCTCTCTTTAAAAAAAAAACGCGGCCACTTCCCTCCACTCGCTCTGGCTTCCAGCTCTGCTTCCGGCAACTAGGCTCCCTTCCTGATTGTGCAGAGGGCTGTTGGCTGGGATGGTGATCTGTAAGTTTTTCTCTTTTAAATAAATAACCATTCTATTAATCATAATTCCAAACTGGTGTGGGATTTTTTCTGACATACGCCTTCATCTGGTGCCCAACGCGGGGCTCGAACCCACGATCCTGAGATTAAGAGTCTCATGCTCTACCGACTGAGCTAGCTGGGTGGCTGGGAGCCGGGCAGGAATGCAGCCTGCAACTTTCACTACACAGGTGCACCAGTTTGTGAGTGTAGTACATGTTGAGGTCAGAGAGCAAGCTCCAGTGTGGTTCCTCAGGGTCCATCCAACTCTTCAGAGACAGAATTTCCACTAGCCAGGAAATCTTCAGGCAGGCCAATGAGACCCAAGGGCCAACCAGAGATGGATGCCCCAACAGTACAGAAGATCTTTGAGTGACTGTCCAGGTAGCGAGATGTCTCTGTCAATTCTAGAGTTTTGAAAGTTGCTTACAATGCACTTCCTGTTTACTTAGGTAATATTATATCCTTCTGAGGTCTTTAATGGAATTGAAGACTAAATAGCTATAATTATAGTTTTCCTTAGTTATGATAAATGATAAAGTAGATACAAATATTGTAACTGAAATTCTTGCTTGATAATTGTTTTGTTATATGTAATTTTACTATGTTAAAGTTAAAACCTTCCTTTTTATTTAAATGAAAAGGGGAAATGGTGTGGGGAGTCCGTTTGTATATGTGTTGCTTTTATTGGCTAATGAATAAATCTGTTTTGGCCAGTGGCTTACAGAAATAAAGCTAGGCAGGAAAACTAAACTGAATTCTGGGAGAAAGAAGGCAGAGTCAAAGAGAAGCCATGTCGCCCTGCTAGAGAGATGCCAGATGGACCTTTACCTGGAAAGCCACAACCATGTGGCAATACACAGATTAATGGAGATGGGTTAGTTTAAGATATAAGAGCAAGCTAGAAATATTCTTAAGCTATTGGCCAAACAGTATTGCAAATAATATAGTTTCTGTGTGATTATTTCAGGGCTGAGCAGCTGGGAACAAACAAGAGGCCTCATACAACATGTCCCCTCCCCAGCACCGGGATAGCAAGCATGTGCCACCACACCTGGTCTTTGTGACACAGGTTCTAAGGATTAAATTCAGGTCCTAGTGTACTTCAACGCAAGCCCTTTAGTGGCTGAGCTACTTCTGTAGCACATACCATGTTTCTGGATGGGGGATCAAACAAACTTGGCTTTCAGCAAAGAAGAGATTGGTTGAGAGACCTCCCTGTTTAGACTGTGACACACCTCCCCCGCCCCCTCCCACACTACACCATGACTCTGAGAAGGAACACACAGCGCTTTTCTACCTGGGAAGCCTCTGAACCCTGCATGGGTAGTTGCAGGAACCCAACTCAGTGCAATAACTTCCCAGGCTCCGGAAGTGGAAAAGTTTGAAGAAGGCAGTAATAATGGCAATGAAAAGAAGTAGGAAGAGGAAGAACAGGAAGGAGGAGGCAGTGCAAAGAGGAAGTGGAAAGGAGGAAATACCACATGGTATCCTACACATGGTAAGGAGATTATGCCTAAACCTCACATCTACTTGCCAGAACAGAATTAGCATATTTTTGTTCAGAAATGAAAGCCTGAGGATACTGAGATATGAGTAGCCTTGAACATCAGAGGCCATGGTCGGGTTTGACCACAAGCAAGGCCCTCTTCCTCTCCTCTCAGAGAAGGACTTTTGGAAAGGGCCCTCACTAAGATTCCAACTTTCCTTTATAGTCTCTGGAAGCATCTTTCCCAGATTCGCCTGCTTGTTGTGAGCCCAAGTTCATCTGCACACACAATGAGCCTCAAACGTGTTTCTTTCACACCAAGCGCCAGTTTAAAAGACTCTCAAACCTGAGCAGTCACACAGGTATTCATGATCAAAACACAGCAAAGCAAAAACAACCTATGTGGACAGTATTAAACTGAGTCAGTACAGATTTCCATTTTTGCAAACTTCCCTAATGTAACTGCCCTTAATTTTCCAGGAGCATTTAGATTCTTTACTCAGAAACTTTCTGTTTATTGAATTGCATCACACATTTAATTAAAAGTGCTATCAGTTTGTGTTCAATGCGCTGAGCCTGGGAGCTGAGCTGAGTCCCATGGGGATATAGCATCTGCTACTGGGTACTTCCAAACCAGAGAAGGTCAGTCACATGACTGGTGCTTTAAATTAGTTTGTTCACAAGTAGTCATATTATTTAAACTCTAAATTACAATGCAAGGGATTTCTTTCTCTGTCTTTGAAAATAGCAGCAAGGAGCTGGGGAAACAGCTTGGTGGGTAAGGTGTCTGCTGCACAAACCTGAGGATGTGAATTTGGATCCCAAGTTTCCATAAATACATTGAGCATGGCAACACACACCTATAACCCTAGGACTGGGGGACGGAAAGGAAAGTAGAAACAAGGGAGTCCCAGGGGCTTTCTGGTCAGCCAGTCTACCCCCAAAAGTGAGCTCCTGGTTTAGTAAGAGGTCTTGTTTCCAAAGCATTATGTGGAGAGTGACTGGGTAAAACAATTGGCATTGACCTCTGACCTCTACATGTTCCCACAGGAGCATGACAGAAAGCAAAATAGTTTATCAACTGATTTCATGGAAAAGCCTCCCACTCAGAGCAGAGTTCCACACTGTGTCTCTCAGATGCCTCCTCTAGGAGCTGCATCGTTGACCCTATCATGTAATGGGGTCACTGAACAGCACTTTGTGCCTGGAGACATCAAGGGGCATAAAGCTGTCACAGTTTTCAACAGCTTGACATAAACTAGACACGCCTAGGAAGAGTGGACTCAGTTGAGGAATTTCTTCCATCAGATTTGTCTGTGGGAATGTCTGAAGGGCCTTTTCTTAATTGCTAATCAGTGTAGGAGGGGCCAGCTCACCCTGCATAGGTGGTAACTGAACACAAACCTAGAAGCAACCACTAAGCTGCATCCTCCACGGCCTCTGCTTCAATTCTTCCCCCCAGGTTTCTGCATTCAGCTCCTGTCCTGGCTTTCCTTGGTAATGGCTATGTGGCTTTTGGTCAGTGTTTTGCCATGGCAACAGAAAGCTTATTAAGACAAAGGCACATGCACAGTTCCAGCATCTTTGACCTTCTCCAAAAGGGTGAATCCTAGATTCCAGAGAAGAACCAGCAGGCAGTGGGGGTACATGGTGTGGCTAGTCCTGGCCCAAAGGAAATGGAGATCTACTTCTGCCTCTAGATGCAATACATCAGTGGCCTGTGGATGCCCCTTGCTTTAGATGGGGTCTCCAATCTAAACCCTGAGCCAAAATGTTAGATGAAAATGACTTAGTAATGACAGATTCCGGTGGAAGCCAAACAGGGAGAAGGGCTGTTAAGGGGGACAGGGAGCTGGCCAAGGGTCTGCTGATGGTCTAGCAGAGGCAAGTCTGTCCTTGTTGATTTTGCGCATAACTCTGAAGAGTCTTCATGCCTCCATTTGTCCATCTGAAGAGTGGGAGAGCACCTGGGCTTTGTACTGTGACATTAGTGACAGATGACCTCAGTTCTGTCATTGCTGAAGAACCTTGCAAAGAGCATGCAAAGGTGTCAAGGATACAGGTCTGGAGAGGGCCCATAGGACTCAATTGAGTTGTACACATGTCTAACATAGCATAATGCATTTGTGTGTTTGATCAACACTGATAGCAAACACCCCTAAGTGCTAGGAATTCCATACGAAGGACTTTTCTACTGGAGCCTGGATGCACAGGCATCTAATTCCAACTACTCAAGAAACCAAAGCAAAAGGATTACAGGTTCAAAGCCTGTCTAGACCAGAATGAGTTCACAGTCAGCCTGTAGTGAGTCCCTGTCTCAAAGCAGAAAGTCTAAAGGGTGCTGGGGCAGGAGCTCAGTGACAGAGTACTCGAGAGAATGCAGTGGCCCCAGTTCCCCAACTACTGAAAAAAATCAAAGAAAAAAAGACAGACAAACTGACCAGCTCTGAGCTTCTCTTTCCTGAGACACTTTAGTTAATCAACTTAACCCATTAAGGTCCTTCACTGCCGATCACTTCCCTTTCCCCTCATGTTTACTTGTTTATTTCTTCCTACTAAAATCTCAGGTTTCTCCAGAGCTCTGGTTCAGTCTGCCAAGTTCACACCAGTAGCCAGGAAAGAGCTCTCTGAGGACTTGATATTTTCTCTCCAACCTGAAATTCAAAGAGCAGCCACGAGAAAATCAGGGTAAAACGGTCCACACACGGGACCAGGAAGCCCAAAGGCGCTCTGGTGGGAATGAACTTGGAGTGTGTGGGAACAGGGAAGGGAACTTTGGTGACCAAGATGGAGGGAATATAGGGGAGGAGGTTGGAATGGAAGGGCATCTATTCCAGCTGTGTGGGAGTTTTCCAGCCCTCTGAGAGAGGCCTGACATTCCTAAGTCACATCTGTGAAGGTGACTCCATCTTTGACCTCTCGCTGTCTTTGTTTCTAGGACAGCGTGTGCCCCTTTCTCCAAGAGTGTATGGATGAGCTCTGAAGGCTTTTCACAGACTGATTTTTCTACTCAGCAGTTTGATGATGAATGCCAAAAGGGTAGATGCAGACTTATGTCAACAAGATGCGACAGGGAGGTTTTATAAAGAGACAAATTATCCTCACACACGAGACAGCAGAGCTCCGCTGCGCTGCAGGCTCAGCACTGCTGAGTTTAGCAAGTCAGGATTTGTTTCCTGAGCTAAAATTTCAATAGGAGAATGAACCCACTTTACCTCTCGTCATCCTCCATGTGAGGTTCCGAAAATTCAGTCAAACCACACAGCCCTTTCTGGGATCCAGTGCAGGACGGGGAGAGAGGACAGGGAAGAAGGACAGAGAGATAGGATGGGGAGAGAGGACAAGAAGAGAGGATTGGGAGAGGATGGGGAGACAGGATAGGAAGGGAGGGTGCTACAGAGCCCAGCTTACTGGGACAGGATTGTTGAAGAGCATCTAAGAAGAGGCAGTGCGGGAGACCCCTGTGCTTATTCTGTGCCTCCAGCTAGGCTGACTTGATTGTATAGTAGAGAACAGACAAAATAATTGTTTCTGGATGGAGCTTAGGGATGAGTTTTTAAAATGTCTTTTATGGGAATTCGAGGTATGTCATATAGGTAAGATGCGTTGGAGTTCACAGAGCGCGAGAGGTACCAACAGCTCTTCTCCCAGTGTTTGTTTCTTCCTGTCGGGGCAGCACACCCTCCTCAGAGTCAAATTCCCATGGAGACTGAGTTTCAGCCAATGCTGCAGGGTGATTTGGAGCTGCAGAGCCACAGTGTAAGCATCCTTGAGATCTTATAAATGTGAGAAGTGACCACACAGAGAAGCTGGGATCCAGAATCCATTACACACCAGGCAGTGGCATTTAAGATGGTGTGTCTGATTTATTTCATCAATTCTAATTTATGGAAGAAATCTCCTGCTTTGGGGTTATAGAATAGACAGTTGATCCCTAAATCCCAAATCATACCTCTTGAGAACAGTAGTTAGCATGAAACCTCAGCCAGCAAGGAAAGGGGGTCCCTTACCTTCTTGTCACTGAGGCCTGTCACTTGGTCCACAAACTCCTCCTGGATCATGAAGGCAGCCAAGTTGGCTGTGTAACTGGCCAGAAAAATGACAGCAAAGAAGGCCCACACCGACACCATGATCTTGCTGGTTGTGCCTTTAGGATTCTGGACTGGTACAGAGTTGTTGAAGACCAGGCCCCAGAGGAGCCATATAGCTTTTCCAATAGTAAAAGAAGGCCCGTGGGGAGCTGCAGGTGACAGAAAGAATAGTTACAGCATTCTCACAGAGTGCGTGTTTGTGTTTGTGTGTGTGAGTGTGTGCACACGTGCATGCATGTGTGTGTGTGTGTGTGTGTGTGTGTGCGAGTGTGTACAGTGGCACTCACCAGTAGCACTGGAGGGGTGGAAGACAGAAGCCTGGCACTGTTATGATTTCCCATTGTCCCCAGAACCTTGCTGTAGTCAACTTCTTTTTGGCTTTAGGATAATTAGCATTTTCCTCACATTTCCATCTAACTGGATTTTACCACATTTCTTAAAAAGAAAATAGTTATGCAAAATGGGTTTTCCGTGAAAAGTGGTGTTAGGACATGTTTTTAAATTTGGATTTGGTTTCCATTTGGGGAAAACCAAACTCCTTAAAAAGTGTAAAGGAGAACTTGAAAGAGAGAATAGGGGATAGGTTTGATCAAAACACGTTAAATGCATTTATGAAATTCTCAAATAGTTAAAATATGTAAAGTAAATGTAAAGGAAGCCTGCAGAAGCATGTATGGGGTGGGGGTGGGGATTGCTTCACTGCTGGCTATCCCTAGGGTCATTCAACCTGGCAAGGGCAAGCTGCTGTTGGACTACAAGTCCGAACATCAGGGAGGAGTCGCTCCAGACACCACTCACACAGGCACAATTGATGCAAAAGCAAGAGCATTTTTATTCTGTCATGACAGGGCCCTTCAGGTTCGGAATATGAAGGACCCCCGATAGCTGTTACAGTCCATCTTTTAAAGCAAAAAGCCACAGATACAAGGGGAGAACCCGAAGGTTGTTTTCCAACTTATTGGATTGGCTTATTCAAAAGGTTACTAGCAGTGATTGGTCTATTCCAGGGCAGGAGAATAGCTGCGTGATCAGGTGAGATAAGGGAGCATCTCTGTGGTCTTGCTGACCTTGTTCTAGTGACTAAATCAATACATCATGAATTGAGTCAACATCTTTGGGTTGTATTTGCCTCAATTCCCAGAATGGAGTTGTGTTTGAAGATTATTCACAAGGACACAGGAGGATGAGCAGTCCTGCATGTGTGTGGGGGCGACTGTCCATTTCCAAGAGAGAATGAGTGTAAGGTTTTAGAAAAAATGTCTTAGGATTGAGGGGGCTTACAAATGCATTTAGAGTCTTTCACTGCTATCCCTAAGAGGCATTCAATCTGGCAAGAGCATGCTGGGGTTCAAACACAGCTGTCCCTGGTAGTTGCTCCTGTTCAGATTCACAAGTAAAGGGTGCACAATATAAGAATCAGACTCCTTCCAGATGGAGGCGCTCAAGATCAGACACTAGAGCCCAATTCTCCCAGGGTTTCACAGAAGGGGCCGTTTCACTGCGGGTCACAGAGACTGGGCTGACGTCACATCACTGTCCTTTGTCGTCTGAATCCTCTCTGCAGTGTGTTCTTTTTCGGTTTCTTAAGTGTTCTTTGTGACAGGAGGCAGAACAATATGTGGGAATTTATTGGGAGGGGGCATGTGAGGATAGTAAACCACTCTAGTGAAGGTTCTCCAGGCTTCACACTGTACCAGGAAAAAAAATCAATTCATGCCCTCGCCCTGAGAGAGAAAAACGTCTTCTTTAAGAAGAAGGTTAATTTTTATGTCATTTAAGTAAATGAAGATGTGACAAAATGATCTACCAAGACCTCAGCTGGCAATGCTAGCAGAGTGGGCAATAAATAAAGCAGCAGAAGAGGGTTCTGCTGGATGGGAGGGAAGAAGCTCTGGGCAGGGACCTAAGAGAAGAATCTTTCCCCACTGGACACTGGACTTGCTCCCCACAGCCACAGTGCCCACCGTGCACTAAGGAGAATGTGGCTAACCCTATAATTCTCTATCTCAATCTCCCCTGACTCACTTTGCCTAATTTTATGATTTTCTGGACTTATTTCCAAGAGGTCATGAACACTTGAATCAATCTACTAACTTCATCAGCTACTTAATTACAGAAGGGCTGACCAGCAGTGACAGCCATTTAGGAGTCACACACAGGAGGCTGAAAGGGGGATCCTGGGAACACTTTGGGGGATTCCTGATCCGTAAATAATGTTACTGCACCATGTGACTTAACCCATAAAGTGTAGTGAAATGTAACATGTCACAGAGAAACAAGGAGCCCTCGTTTCCTGAGCTGTCACGTGGACAGGAGCAGGGCACTAATGAGGAGCAAGCACGGAAAAGGCGAGCGTGTACGCTGGATCGTTCAGTATTCTTTAGATAGTTTTCTTAGGATAAGCTTCCAGTGCATACTTTGGCCAAGGGATGACCCACTGAAGAAAATGTTCTTCGAATCATTTTTATTCTCCACAATGTATCACCAGTATATCCCCCTGTCTCCACCATCATAGCCTTTATTCTAGTCCCAACTACCCTAATTGTTTTGCTTTATTATCTCTGAAATTTCATAGATGTATACAATGTATTGTGATCACATCATTACTTCCTCTCACCTCAAACTGCCCTGGAGAACCCCCCCCCCCATCACATCTCTCTCGTAACTTCAGGTCTTCCATCTTTTTCATTTGTGTTTGTGTTTCTATTGCAGGAGTGGAACCCAGGGCACTGCACACACCAGACCTTCTGAAAGGTCTGTTGCAATTTTCCCAGACTAGTCTAGAAGGTGCTTTGTAACCAGGATGGCCTTTGGAACCTCCACTCCAGCCACTATGGTAGCTGCAATGACAGGGTTGCGCTACGAGGCTTGCTTTCATTTTCTATTTCTTTTGACTTGTCAGGCCTGGTTCCGGCTCCACACTTTGCTGTTGGCGGCTGCAGCTGCTGTTAATTGAAGGCTCTTTCTGTTTTTCTCATAGCCAGGCTCTTCCTTTAGTTCTCCGTTGTGCATCACTGGTTCTGAATCCCTTCCTGTCTGAGCGCCCTAGCTAAAGCAGTGCCCCCACCTCACCAGTGACTCGTCTTGCACTTTACTATTTGAGATGCCTAATTAATGCCTAATTAACTAATTAATGGCTGATTAATGTCATTACCTCTTGTCTCCCCACTTAAGTCCTAAAACCCAAGAGAGTCAGGAAGCCACCATCTGATTCACCTTGTCTCCTGCACCCATATGGGGCTTGGCACACAGAATATACTCAGGAAATGCCCACGCGTAGAAAGTGTGAGCCCTCCACTGCAAACTCTGCTTGTGGAAGCCCTGTTTCCCCTCCTTCGTGTGATCATGGGGGAGTCAGCTCACCCCCACTGTGTTGAAAGCTCCTTCCTGCTTCAGCCCTTCCTTAAACACACCATTTATCTATGCAAGGCCCTTTGGTGCTGGGGAGATGGCTAGTAAAGTATTCAGTGTTCTTCAGTAGCTAAGAAGGAGAATGCTTTAAAGAAACAGTGTCCCTAATAAATTCCCATGACCTCTCGACTGTTTAAATCTTCAAGTTACACATGTATGTGTTGAATTGAAAGACATTCTGTTCTGGAGGGACATTTGAGACATCAAGTTCTTTTTTTTCTTTTTCTTTTTGTGGCGGGAATACTAAACTTGGGAGTGTTTCACATGCTGGGGAAGTACTGTAGGCCTGAGCTCTATTCCTGGTCCCAAGGTCTCCTGTTCTCTGCAATATAAGGTCACTTTGGGGGAAAGGGATTCTATGCCAACATCTTTCTAATAACATCCACTTATGGAGGTGCCGTGCCTTAAGGGAAATCTACTCAAAATGATGTGATGTGTTTACAAGCCTCTTAGTGAGTTTACAAAGATTATCTTTAAATTCCACTTTTCATCTACCAATTCTTTTTTTTTTATCAAGTACAGTACAATATGATAAGACACTATCAAGGGGAAAATTTAACTCTGGGGAAATACACCACTTTATAGTTACATTTATTGTCAAACAATGCAAATAAGACTCACTAGTTTGAAGAATGTTCTTAAAGCAGAATCTATCAGGTCATTTTATTTGCATAGATTGAAATTGAGATTTGTTGTGATTTAAATATTTCTTTTGATCTACATTTTAAAAATAAATTGCCAAAATCCTTCAACTCTGTTTTCTCAACAAATTGAATATCAATGTTTTTTACCTAACCATTCTTGACTTCAAATTATAAGATTAAAATATTTCATGCTCAAATCCTATTTTCAGTTCAAATAAACAGATCATACATGTCACATCAATGTGCCAACTCTGTTCCTATGAATATTTGCCACAGCAGTGCAGCAATGTGGGGAAAGTGATCTACAACTAAAACTCTGTCTCTGTATGTGCGTGCGTGCATGTGTGAGTGTGCATGTTGTGCATTTATGTGCATGAGGGTGCATTCAGTTGTGAGAGCTCACATGCATGCACATGCGGAAACCTGAGCTCAAAGTTGGGCATCTTCCCTTTATAGCTTTACACCTTATTTTTGAGACAGGGTCTCATTGAACCTAGAGCTCACCAACTGACTAGAATGTCTGGCGAGCAAGGCCCCGGAATTTGCCTGTTTCTGCTCCATTACCTCCAGTGCTGGGTTATGGGTGCTCACCATAGCATCCGGTCTTTGCATGCGTGCTGGGATATGAACTTAGGTCTTCATGCTTGTACAGTATGTGTGCACTTTACGTTCTGAGCCACCCTCCTAGCTCTGAAATAGCATTCACTTTGCATCAGGTATATGAAGACTTCCTTACCTTTCCCTTTGGCTAAGTTTCTATTGTATCCAACAGGACTGAAGTATTCAAAAACAAAGACAGCAATGGCAGATACAATGAGCAGCATCACAAACATCATCACCCAGACAGAGGCGCTGAAGGGTTCTATTGGGAAAGAAATAAGGGACAAATGCATATCAGTCAGTTCTTCCCCACCTCCAGCTGGAAGCCCACTCACCCACCCATCAAATCTAATCATTCCAAAGAAGCAGGTCATTTTCATTCATATGTGAAACCATTCTTTCTAATGACTTGAGAAACTTCATAAGACTGCATATGAGATGATAAAAATAGAGAAGAGAATGTGACATACAAACCAGGTCAAGGGTAATATAAGGAAAAAGAATAAGAAGAAGAGAAAGAATATGTTAGACCGCAAACAAATAGGCCACAGGGCCCCCACGTGATCATAGAACCATCCAGAACACCAGAGCTGAGGAGAAACAAGCCAGACCCAGATTAGTAGTATATGGAGTCACAAAGTGTGGTCTAAATTTTTATTTTCATTTGAATTTTTATATACTAGTGGTGAGGATCTGTGGGAAACTTCAGAAGTAGATGGATAATTATAACCTGTCATAAAGGATTATAAATTCATAGCATTGGCAAGAATACTAGAAGGTCACAATTTGCTACCCTCTGCTGCAGATGGATAAGATCTCTGTGGCCTACAAGCCTTACTGAGGTGGGTGGTGGGCTTCAAAAGTCATTTGGAGCTATTATTTTCATGGAATAAGTCAATAAGACATCATTGAGAGAAGAGATGATAAGGGCTTAGATTGGTAAACAGTTGCTTCCCTTATAAGACATCTTAATAGTTCACTATACATAACCTGGGCAGTAGGCAGGTATCTCAGAAGTGTGGGAGGCACAAAGTTCTAAGTCTTAAAACATTCTAGAAAGGTCAGAGATCCTGTATATAAATGAGCACGTCCACTTAACCTGATTGAGAATATGAACATTAGCTGATTAAAGCTGTGTTATCATGTATGATATAGATGGGTTAGAAAATTAAGCAAAAAAAAAGAATCTTAGTGGACACACCTCCAACTGATTGCATCGTATGGAGGATATCACCCCAGACACAGATGCACTGAAAGTATTTTCCCAGAAGAAAACACTTGAGTAAAGCGTAGTAAGAGTGACAAAGCCGTTGGGTGGCAAATGCTTTACTGTTTCTACAAGTTTTATGAAGTTGTTAATTAGTCAGGAATAGAGTCTGTGGGTCCCCAACACAGGTAGGTTCCAGGGAGGTGATCTTCATGTAAGTCAGGAATAGAGTCTGTGGGTCCCCAACACAGGCAGGTTCCAGGGAGGTGATCATAATGTACAGCAAGGAAGTGATATGTCTAAACCTTAATGCTGTTGGATCATTCTGTACCTGGAGCAAATGAATTGGTTTCTATTTCAACAGTGTGACTATGTTAAAGGGCAGCAGGTGACAGTAGAACTTCCTTGCTTAACACAAAAATGAGCGTAAGGAATCGAGGTGGCAGCTGAAATTTATCTTAGCTGATTTCAGCTAGAATAATAAATACCATTATGTTCCTGGAATCACTGCAACCTGGTAATGAGGTGCATCCAAAAGGAAGATAAGTAGATGGATAATTAGGAAATCAAAAAAGTATTTAATCATCAAGAATGAAGATATTAAAATAATTCTGCAAGTAGGGTGTACTAATGGCAAGGCGTGTCTTGCCGGCATACATGATGAGCACATGAGCTTTCCTGGGGAAAGCCTTTAGCACTGCCTCTTAATTGCTGTCTTCATACACCACATGGCGGATGGGACGGCAGATTCCACAATTAAAGCCAGAAATGATGAGTGATGTTCTGTCCCCAGTGCTGAAAAAGCATCTTAAGTTAATAAAATCACACTTACTAATTAGCTCCCATTTCTCTGTAGGACCTGATAACATCATTAAAAGTATGGTGAAATCACTACAGCTTTCTGTTCGTGTGTCAGGACTTTTAAATCCGCAGCAGATTTTGTTTGGCAGAATACATTCTAGTCACTAACATACTAGCCAGAAAAGTGATCCCAGTCACTGATCCAAATGTTTCCTCACTTGAAGGTGACATCATTAGTCTCTCAGCTTGTAATCATGCCTCAGAAAGCAAAGGCTCTGCTTCAAGAGTCGGATTTTAAATTTTATTGAGTTTTTATTCATTTTGTATGATGTGTGTGTGTGTGCGCGCGTGTGTGTGCACGCACGCCCTCATGCATGCACACACGCTTGCTATAAAACAATTGTGGAAGCTATCAGACAACTTGGAGAAATCAATTCTTTCTTTCCATCCTGTGGGTCCCTGGGACCAAACTCAGTGGTTAGGCTTGGTGGTGAATACCTTCACCCACTGAGCCATCATATTGACCCAGTATTCTGGTTTTATAGATGAAGTATGTGTTTGTAACCTGCTGTTAGCAGACCACACACACAGAGAGAGAGAGAGAGAGAGAGAGAGAGAGAGAGAGAGAGAGAGAGAGAGAGAGAGGAAAGCACTATGAAAAAGAATATAAGTGAACCAGCCCATAGCATCTGAGGCGTGACCCAGAAATATCTTAAATTGCTTCAAGTTATATCCTTCAGTGGTTTCAAACAGATTCAACGTTTAGCTATGAAGGAACATCAGTGTGGGAGACTCCAACTTAGCATTTCTGTGGATCAAAGAATCTAACCTGCTCAGCAAGCTCTTAGAATTAACTGGATAGCAGTATTACAAGAGATGCCATCGCTGTCCTTGAGGAGCTGCTGCTTAGGGTTTTACACAAAAGCTCAGCAGCATTACCTGACCGACATTTCCCGAGTGAGTTAATGGAGTTTATGGAGGAGAGAGAATAGGAAATAACGAAGACCGGCACAATCAGATTTTGAGCGTTTAGGCTCTCTGCATGGCTGAGCCCATGAATGGAAAAATGGAGCTTAGCTCGGCTGATTATGACTTTCAAAACCTGCACATGATGTCTGTAAATAAGGGGTGCACAGCCAGTTAGAGAGGAATGTAATCTGGAGACCAGGAGAAGTGTGAAGCCTACTGCATAAAAACAGCTTTGAAAGCAGTTCTTCCCCACACAACTCATTTTATTTTTAAAGAGACAGTATGAAGAAGAAGTGTTAAATTGGGCAAAAGAGTTGACTTCCTATGGAGATACTCTACAGACACAGGTAAGATTTAAAAAAAATCTACCCAAATTAGGTTGAGGCCAGATTCAACATCAGTGACCCATTTTTGTAAGACAAGCCACTTGATATTCTTCATCTCTTACTGTGCTGGAAAAAAGTTCTCTCTGGTTCAGGGACATGGAGCATTTTGTGAAAAAGACTCATTTCTTTCTACGTTACTGCATGGATTCAGTCCTCTCCCAATCTTTTCTTAACCCCCAGGGCAGCTGCATTATGCTAAACAGTCTGGTGGGCAGGGCAGAGAAAAGAAGCCGAAGAAGCTAAGCGGATGCCTGTCTCACATGGACCAAGACCCTGCATTACTGGCAGGAGGGGTCAGTCGCATTTTTCTGGTGTAATGAGGCTCCCTCAAGACATGGATCTCAGAATCTGTATCAAACAAAGGGACAAAGGGGAGAACGTAGCAAGATATGTCTTTCTCCAACTTGTTATTAGACTAACACAGGTTGTAAAAATTGAAATAACAAGTAGATAACTTAAATGCAGTGAGTGGCAAGGATTTCAACAGCTTAACTGGATTATCAGACATGAAAATGGCCATTCCCTATGCTGCTTTGAAAAGGCAGTCTCCAAAAATCCTGTTAGTGAACACTGCTCAAGGCAAAGTGGTGTGGAAGTCCTCCTGGCTGCTGATGTGGCATAAATGAAGAGAAAGAGGGAAAAACTATAGGCTTGCAGTTGGCACCCACAAGTCAGTTTGAGTCTGTAATTCAAGCACTTATTGATTTATCTCCATATCTATTTATTCAGTGTGGGTGTGTTTGTGCCTGGGTGTGTGTCTATGTGCACCAATGTATGCAGTGCCCACGGAGGTCAGAAGAGGGCATCAGCTTCTCTGTAACTGGAAATACAGGCCATTGCAGGCTGCCATGTGGGTGCTGGGAAATGAACTCACATCTTCCGCAAGAGCAGTTAAGTGCTCTTAGCCACTGAGCCATTTCTCCAGCCCTTGTGATTTTCTCTAATGATGTTTTTCTGTCTCTGGAAAAGTATAAGAAATTTAGATGACCTTAATAAAACCATTTTCCTTCACGTTTTGAGCTTTTCTCCTAAGACAAACATCTGTCTTCACCTTCCCAAATATGGACAAAGTCATTTATATGTGAATACAAGGAAAAGTTAATAATCTAAACTTCATGATGTTTACAAGATAACTTCTAAAAAATAATTTATAATAACCACACAGTCACTTTAAAGAAGAAATTAATTGTGCTTGGCTGTGTGCCACGAAGTTGCTATGACTCCCAGCGGGACATACAGTCCCGTGTTCATGGGGAGTGACAATAGGAAGGGCAACTCCACCTTGATTACCTTTCATGTAAACACATTCATGAAATTGTTGAAAGGAAAGTTGAAAGCATTTCCTATTTTACAAATTATATGGCAAAGATAGCCACACTCTAAGAGCGCATTACTCCTCTGTCAGTGTGTAATCCTTAGATTATTTATGTTTATTATAGCTCTAGAATAAATCATTGGGCAGTCCCGTTACTTCCAGTGAATGAGTGATTAGTGGACTGGAAAGTGTGCATGTGTGGAGGGTAAATAAAGGTCTATAGCTTATTTAAATTAACTGCAGGCCAACAGGCTAATTTTTTTTAATGTTTTCATGGTTTTAGCAATATATTAATTTTCATCCTACATAATCAAGACCAGTATATAAATATGTGATGGTATTTATAAGCAGAAATGCCCAAGTTAAAGATAAATGAAAAGTATGAGCTGAGGGGATAGGGTGGGCATTAGTTGAAAGAACTCAAATGTAACATTCTCTGGAATGTTCCAGCTGAGGCCTGGGGAACAAATCGGGTCCTCATGCTTATACAGCAAGCTTTTTACCGACTGAGGTAATTCCCCAGCCCAGGATAAAGGATACAGTCTTTTTGTTTTGTTTTGTTTTGTTTTCAGGGAAGCAGTTATTACTATGAAACTCACATACCAAGGAAAGCAGAAGGGGAGACAGTGCCATTGCTCCTGGAGACCATGACACTGATTCCTGTCTCCACGAAGGGTACCGAGAAGTCCACCACTTCAGAACGTTCCTCGTTGATGGTGAGTGAGCCCACGGCCATGACTGCTCGTTGGTAGACCACCTGGACAGAAGAAAGAGCATCGCCTTCACCGTCTCTTCCCAGCAGCACCGGCCCCCAAGCCCTCTATTGGGATGAGAACCTGGAGGTAGCAAAGATGACTTACTTCACCTATCATTCCATTCCACACATTGTTAACCTTTTTCCCGTGCTTCCCATTGGTCACCAGGTAGAGGTCATAGGTGAACTTCACAGTCCTGGACAGCTTCTTCAGGATGTCGATGCAGAACCCCTTGCAACACTTCTTCACATTCATCCCTTCGTTGGTTGAGTTGCTGCCAAGACAACCCAGGATCACAGAGAGTTACTCTTGAAAGGTTGTGCTCTTGGCTACATATTCATTTGTATTTTTGGATGAGATGATATTTTTGGAAGCTCATAAAGGGGAAGTGAGTTCTAAAAGCAAAAGTTGAAAATCTTCTTTAGTCTTCATTTGTGCGTGTGTGCATGCGTGCGTGCGTGCCTGTGTGTGTGTGTGTGTGTGTGTGTGTGTGTGTGTGTGTTAGTGGACATGTATGCAGTGGTCAGAGGCCTTCTATCCCTCTCTACTTCACTTTCTTGAGACAGGGTCTCTCACTGAATCTAAGGTACTTGCTATTTTGGCTAAACTGGCTGGCCCACAATCTCTCAGGGTATGTTTCTTCCTATCCCCTGTCCAATGCTGGTGTTACAGGAACATGCAACCATGCCCACCCAGCTTTTGACATGAGTGCTGAGCATTCAGACTCAGATCTGTGGGCATTCACGTCCTGCACTCTTATCCACTAAGCTACCTCCTGAACTTCTTGTTTTGTGATACAGGGTTCCATGTAGCCCAGGCTGGCCTCAGACTCTTTATGGAGATGAGGATGATTTCTAGCTTCTGATTCTCACATCTCCACCTCTTGCTTGCCAAAAGTATGAGCCACTGTATACCAGGCAAGTCCTCTATAAGATGAGCAACATCTGGAGGCCCCAAACTGCTGAATTATAACAGCTGACATTTATTGAGTGGTGCTGATTGACTAAGTACTCTGATAAGTGTTGATAAACGTGGGCTTCACCTCCATGACATTTCTCTGAATTTGGTATAGCTCACACCCATTATCAGAGGAGAGTTACCAACACTTCCTTTTGAAGAGTTTTGAACATGTAAAACCTCTTTAGACCAGAGTATTGCCATCTGTTCTAAACTGATTTTAGAAAAAATAACTTATTGGAAAATGGAGCAGAGAACTTGAAAGGCTTTAGGACAGTAGGGTTTTCTGGATCTTTACGGGAGAAGTGGGGACTCCTAAGTAAGCATCTTAGTGTCAGGGCCCCTGAACTTTCTCCTGTTCTGGAGCTGTTGGGGCAGCTGGCCCAATCCCTGCGTTCAGGGGCGTGGCTGCTCCAGCGGGGTAGCCATGCCCCTTAAATAGGATTGGGGAGCCGGAAGGCGCCCCGTTCGTTTGCCCCGCGCTCACTCCGCTGGACCCTTGGTTCTGTAAGTTCCCTTATCTCCCTTTTTATTAAACTTGAATAATTATAAAAGGACTATTTTTGGTTATTTCCAATCTTCGCCGCATCATCTGGCGCTCCAACGTGGTCACTAAATCCACTTAAAAACCTTGCCCGCTTGGTATCGGAAAGAAAGTTCTCTGAGACCATGCCAATGGCTCACTGCTCCCTGCCTGCACCTGGGCAGATGGCGGAATCAGGCTTAGGCGAGCGGGACAGCGTTTGCGGATTCCTGCCGCCGCCATAGAGAGAGAGGTGTTTTCAGTCTGCGCAGTGCTCTGCGCATCTGATTTGGCTGTAACTTGGATTAAAAGAGTTTTTGTGCTGCACGCTCAGTCTCAGAGTTAAAGTGCTGAGTGCGGCTCCTACCTGGCGGCCCCAGAGCTAGTAGAAAATGGTACATCCTCCATTTTGAAATTGGAGAGAGGTGGAGCCAACATCCAGAGCAGCCCGCAGCTCTGCAGCTCAGAGCTGCAACCGATTCAGAGTCACAAGCGGCTCAGCTATGTTGGACTGGGCGTGGCAAGCTCACAGTACCTGTTTTTTGACCTAGGAATGTCACAGCTTAGAGTCTTAAGCGCTTAGCAATGTAAAGGCTCAAATCAAACAAGTTTCTCGACAGTAAAAAAATTACAGATTCACAATAGGACAGATTCAGACATAAAAGACTTTTAAATGAGTCACAGTGTTGGATGAATGTATGTAGGCTTGAGAGAGAGAGAAGAAAATATAGAAAATAAAGTTAATGCCTTAAAATAGGGGTAAAGTCTTTAAAGAGACAGAATAAAGTAAGTGATAGAGTAAAAATAAGCCACATAAAAATGGAAAATTCACAGAGAGTCTGGATTATGTATTTTATTGTGTTTTCTTTGAAATTTTTGACTGTAAAGGAGCTAAATACAGAGAGACATTTCATTATATGGGCTGCCAGTCTAGACCAGAATGGACATTTTAATGGTATGACTTCAGGATTTGGATCTAAGAACATGATGCTTTGGAAAAGAGTTTCTTCTTTTGTTTTCACAGAGGACGAGACTCTGTGGATTGCTTCTATCCCAATATGGTATGATAGACCACGCCCTCCTGAAAGGTTGCTGTGAACATCTTCAAAAAATTACTTCACTCAACTGCCAACTGGGATGAACCTAGCACACAGGTTACACCATAAAAGACCTAAATAACAGCGCCCCCATTCAGCAGGAAGCAGTTTGGAGAGAAAAAACTGCGCCCATTTTCCCAAATATTGCTTATAAATGTTCTTTTACATTTAAAGGGGGAGATGATATAGATATGAATTTGCATTGGTATAGATTTTAAGGTCAATTTTGTTATATGTATATGTATTTCTGATCTTGATTAAGCTATTGTGATTGTAGTTCATTTTAAAAACTGTAATGTATAATTAGGAAATATAGGTTGTTAATGGATAATCATTGATAATAGTTAAGCTTGTAGTCATGTTATTAGATTTTCTAGATATGTAGAGATATATTTCAGTTAGATAGACATTCTTCATATCTTTCAAAGACTGCAGAATATGGCATTTAATGTTTTAATAACTTAGGGTTTTTCATGACAATGAGACACGTCTGCTCCTGGCAGCACCAATCTACTTCGAGAGGAAGATGGGCATTGAAGAGGCTACTTATGGAGTTTGTTAGCCATTTGGGCAAGAAAATGCTCTTGCCTGGACTGTTGCATAAACTGGACACAAGGAACCCACAGAAAGAGGACTGCTGAACTTGCCTAAAGGTGAGATGGTCTTTCGGGGTTCCTGATTCATGAAAGAGTCTGCGAGACGTTCTGCAGGACACAGCAGAAAGTGACTGAACTGTCTTTGGAATTTCCTGCTTCATGAAAAAGTCTGCTGGACACTATGGGCCTGAAGGCTGAAGATGGATGCCCCAACGGTACAGAGGAACTTTGGGTGACTGTCCAGGCAGCGAGTTGTCTCTGTCATTTCTAGAGTTTTATAAGTTACTTATTTCTTATTTACTTAGGTAGCATTGTATCCTTCTGGAGTCTTTGATGGAGTTGAAGAATAAATAGATAGTTATAGCTTTCCTTAGTTATGATAAAAGATAAAATAGATTTAAATATTGTAACTGTAATACTTGCTTGATAACTGTTTTGTTATATGTAATTTTGCTATGTTAAAGTTGAAGCCTTTCTTTTTTGTTTAAACAGAAAAAGGGGAAATGATGGAGGAGAGTTATCTGTCTATCTTTCTTTCATTGGTTAATTAATAAAGAAAACTGCCTTGGCCCTTTAAGAACAGAAAATTAGGTAGGTGGAGTAGACAGAACAGAATTGTGGGAACAAGGAAGTAGAGTTAGGGGGAGACGCTTCAGGCAGTCGCGTGGTGAGTCTCCATGCTGCTCCTCTCCGAGATGGACGCAGGTTAAGATCTCTCCTGGTAAGCCACAACTCGTGGTGCTACCCAAATTACTAAATATGGGTTAAAGGAAGATGTGAGAATTAACTAATAAGAGGCTGAAATTATGGGCCAGGCAGTGTTTTAAAAGAATACAGTTTCCGTGTAATTATTTCGGGTGTAAAGCTAGCAGGCGGCCGGGTGGCGGAAAGCTAGCCGGTTGCTGGGAACTGGGCGGCAGGAACACAGCCCCGCCGCCGCTTCCCACTACATGGAGCTGTGGATTTTATCTCTTGGCAGAGCTGCCAGTGCAGTGAGGTTTTATTATGCCAGTCTTTCTGTGCAAATGCATGCCATGAAATGCAAAGACAATGTCTCTGAAAGACAACACCTTAGAGCCGGAAAAAGTCCTGGAAGACACAGCAGGGTATGGGGAGATGTATAAACACTTCCTGCACAAATATAAGGACCAAAGTTCAGATCCTGGAACCCACACAAAAGCCAGATTGTAAACTGGATATATAGGCTAGGAATAACTGGTAAATTCTGGGTTCAATAAGAGACCTTGCCTCAGTAAACAAAGTAGAGAGCAATTAAGAAGGACCTCTGATGTCAGCTTCAGGCCTCAAACAGTATACATACACATATACATAGATATATGTGTACCACACAGTTGAACACACAACCACACACACACCACATACATATACATAGGCAAAAAAAATCTTATGGTATTGCCATATTGAAGGTAACCTTGTAACCTCCACGGCTTTGCTCACTCTTCTTTACAGTCACCTGGCTTGACTCATTTGACAGGTCAGGTTCTAGAAACATCCATACAAATCTTTCACAACCAAAGGAAGCACCGTGGTCTTTGAAAACAAGCAGGAAATTGGTCCCAGCTATCCTTACCAGAAAATCAAGGTATTTTGACACTACACTCAATTCTACCTTTACCAATGGGTGTCCTATTAGCTCAGTCCTACAGGTGAGTCCCAGAGTCGTGAAATACCTGCTCTATCGGAAATCTCCACTTTTCATACATTTTCACAGTGAATTGTTAACTAAGCATCAAAATAGTACTTATGGAAATTCAAGATCAAAATAGGAAAAGGCTTCCATGCCTTATGAAAAAGTAGGGTACCAAGAAATACAAACAAAAGCATAACTACGCAAAATCAAACCTCTCAAAATGCCATCCAGAAGAGCAATGAAATAGGAAGGGTAGTTTATTTGACAAGAGGGATATTTTTTCTTTCCCATGCTTTTGAAATATTCCCCCACATTTTCTAGTGAGTGTGAATTCTGCATCTAATTAGATACACATGCCAATATGTGTATAGATATACACATACAAACATCCATCAGGCCTCATAGATGTCTATCCGTGTCTGCATGCAGGGATGTGGACATGTTTGGCAGTGTAACTGGTAATGGCAGTGGGTTGCAAGCTCCATCTTTTTTCCTTATTTCAAGTTCATGTGTGTCCTTGTTTGACTTGGTGTTTTAACCTTTACACCTGATCCTATCCCAACCTTCTACTCGACGATATGACTTCCTTTGGTGAGATGTGTCATGGTGACTTCCCTAGCTTAGCCTCCAACATTAGTGTACTTCCCTGACCTTCCACCTTCATCTTGGAAGTCACATCTGCATACATTCACATACAATGACTGCTGGGATCAATGCTACAAAATGATAGGAGTGACTACCTGCTTCTCCCCTACCAAATACTCAGAACAGAGGGTTTATGGTGGGCTGAGAAACAACAGAAACACAGCCTAGGTACACTCAATCAATCGCAGGTCCAGTTACCATTTTCCTTTCTGTATATGTAGCTTTGACATGTGTGCCCTGATTAGATTCTCATTCTTCCTCATGGCAACTATACCACACAGATACCTCTTCCTCTGTCTGGCTAACATTTTTGGGATGTGTTGGACAAAAGTTACAGAGGTTCCATATTTTAGAGTCAGGATCACGGGTATCTTCTGGCCTTGCTGAAAGTCTCAGCCAGCTTTTGAGCTAGTGACATCCCTTGACCACAAGGTTTATTTCTAGATTTAGATGGCCGCAGTGAATGTTCACCCCATAGGCCTCCTCTGTGTAAGCAACTAGGTCCTAAAGACACAACATGAAAGAGACAAGCAAGGTTGGTAATTAAATTCATTATGCTGAAAGCACCTGATGACTACAAGGGTCTGATGGCTCTACCCTAGCCTTGTGAGTGACGGGTGTAGCTTAACCACAGAAAAACCTAAAAGTGATACTCAGGCTTCTTCAGCTCTCCTCCACCACACAAAGCAAAGATGATTCATAGACACAAATAAAAGGGAAGAAAGCCAATAAGACGTGTGGCTCACTGGCTTTGCAATTCTCCTGGTGGCCAGTGGAGGAAAGCAATGCAAATCAGCGCTGTGTGCAGAGCCTGGGCTTGCTATTACAGACCAGGGAATCAGAGGATTTCCCTGGCTCCCGAGGAGAGGCCATCACTTTACAGGATGGCTAGGGACATGTGTGCAATTTGAGTGTGAAGTGTCTCTCACAGGCACATATGTTAGAAGATTTAGTCACTAACAGGTGGCTGCTGTTTGGGGTGGTTGTGGAACTTTCAGAAGGTGAGGCCTCACTGTAAAGTGGGTTGCTGGGGGAGGCTCTTGAGGCTTATGGTCCAGTCTCACTATTGTTCACTCTCTGCTTCTTGGTCTGCTGTATGGAGCCATCTCTGACAGTCTCTGACACCGTGGATGAGGCCACACCCACCACCATGCCTTCTCCGCTGTATTAGTTAACTTTCTAGTTGCTGTGACAAAATACCTACAGACACAAGGAAAGGAGAAGCTCATCTGGGTTTACAGTTTGAGGGTACAGATCATCATAGACAGCAAGGTATGGACATGAGAATATGAGGCAGCTAGTTAACTGCATCTATAGTCAAGAAGGCGAAAGAGAGAGACAGAGACAGAGAGGGAAGAGAGACAGAGAGAGAGAGACAGAAGCAGACAGCCACACAGAGACAGAGAGACAAAGGGTGGAGTGTTGTCCCTCAGCTTGTTTTCTCCTTGGTATTCAGTACAGGACATGAGGCCAGAGAACGGCCTCATGCCTTCTACATTTAGGATGGACCTTCCCATCTCACTTAAGCCAGTGTATAAGCTTCCTTACAGACATGCCCAGAAGGGTATCTCCTAGGTGACAATGGATCCTGCCAAATGACAGTATTAACCATCACATTGCCACAATGGACTGAAACTCCTAACACTGTGAAACAAAATAGACGTCTTTGATTCTTGACGACTAAGACAGATGGTTATGTGACAATGTGTGTAGAGCATTTTTAGTATAAAAGAATCATTGGCGCTATAAATCTAGCTAACCACCTATGACTGGTGAGGCTGTGGAACCCTGAGGAGAACCTAGTGCTTCCTCTTCCCTAAACCAGGCTAATTCTACCTATATTCTGAACATTTTCCTGTATAGTCACAGGTAAGCGGAAGCTTCACCCCTTCATCAAAGATGCTTCTTTTTGTAGCAGACAGAGTCCATTACAGAAAGACACTAGTCAAGATACAGAGAACAACTGACCTTGGGTTCCCAGCCCCCAAATGCTACATCTATAACACAACCAACAACACAACCAACACAACCAACACAACCCCTACACCTAAGGAACACTGCAGGAGAGGAGGCAAAAAGTTCTTAAGAGACAGAGGACCAGAACATTTGCTTCAAGCTAGTGACTTCTAATAATATATACATATATATATGTGTGTGTGTGTGTGTGTGTGTGTATTTATATACACAGAGAGAGATATATAATACTTTAATATGTAATATATAAAATAATTTCTCTTGAGGAAGAGACCTGGTCAGTCATCCTCATCAACATAGTCCATGAAACCCAACATGGACAAGTTCAACAGAGCCGCCAAATACAAGCTGCCCATGCATGCTTTAGCTTGCCAGGGCATAAATTTCATTTTCTCATTCATTTCATATAAAATAATTTTAAGTATTAATATATATTTAAATGAATTCTCTCTTCGCTTCAATGATTTAACAGGTGAAGAGTTTATTGGTAGAATGACCATTTATGCTCGCAGATCAAGGCAAATAATCTTTCCAGTTTTCTCTCCATGCCGTCAACACTTTGCAGAGCCGATGGAAAGCCATTTCTCAGATTCTGAAGAGCTATGAGTTCACTGGAGAACCCACTGTTTCAGAGACAAGATGTGAGCCACAAAAGATCTTCCTCATGAGAGAATCACCAAGAAAACAAATGTGCTCCCCCTGTCTGGTTGGGATCTTTCTGTAGCCCTGCACAGAACCTTTTTTCTGTAAAAGCAGATGCTCTCATCTGTGTTAATGCTGGCATTAGTGGATCCTGGTATATCTACTGTTCTAAGTTAAATCCAACACCTTAATTATGTCTGGATACACAGGCATAACAAGTCCCTCTCATTTCCACATGGAAAAGGGGAAGTTGAAAGCTACAACCCAAACTACAAACTTGAATATATTAGGCTGTTTAATCGTCAATAGAAAAGTCAATTCTTTCAAAGAGACTAATTTATTTGGGTTCATGTTTCTCTATAGAAATGTGACTTGGGACTTTAATCTACTTGGTTTTGCCTCCAAAACTACTGACTATAGTATATATAATATAATATAATATAATTCATATCATAAACTCATGTACCCCAGGCTGGTCTCAAATTCATTATATACTCAAGCATAAACCTGAACTTCTGACCTCCATATTCCTTTTCTGGAGTGCTAAAATTAAAGGCTTGTACCACTATACCCAGTTATGTAGTTCTAGGGATTGGCCCCAGGGCCTCATGCACACTAGGGAAGCATTCTACTGCTGAGATACATCATAGGTTCCCAGTCAGCTGGCTGACTTTACACTCTAACTCCTCCCCTAGAGTTGGGAAACACCAGGAGCCCTGCTTGATTGGCTGCTTCTGTCAGAGGGCTGTGATGGTCAGAGGTACCCTGCTAAGGCTAAGCTTTTTGATTTGTGGAAGACACTGCTTTCTTCATCTGATCACTTTCAGCCCACAGACTCCATCACCTATGCTTGAGCCTCTTTCCCACACTCTTTCTTCACAATTATCCCAGTTCCCTCCTCTCCAGCCTTCAGTGGATTCCCTTTGGTTTATCAAGCTTGCTATACTCTTTCTCGTCATGGGGTCTTTGGATGTTCTTCCTCCAGGCCTTCAGATGTCTAACCTGGGGTAAAAGTCACCCAGTACACCAGTGCATGGGAGAAACTGTGCCCACTAATGGACTAACACACTGCTGAAGCTCTGGGATGAGTCCCACTGCAGAAGCAGAGCGCCAGGCTTCACAAGGGAGTCCCAGCAGGAACAGCCACCATTCAAATGCAGTGTCCCCAGAGCCTTGCATCTGGGCTTGTCTCCACCAGAATGCATATTTCTGGTGGGCGGACCTTCTGATTTGTCAGCTGAAATCTCACTGCATAATCCCGCAGACCGCAACACTATTCTTTACCTTGTGATCTATAACACTCTGACATAGGCCACCATACTCTCCTGTCACATCCCCTACGGGTCCCCTTCACAAGGCCTAACAGCATTCATTTGCCCTAGTCCTTCACCGACTGAGTTGTTTTTAACCATTTTCAACACGTGACCGCAAGATCCTTGTCTTGACCATAAATGCATCTGTGTCCCCAAAGGGTTTGTACATGAAGGAGAACCCTAGACTTACTGTATCCGCTTCCTCTTCAGTGTGACAAAAGAGAAAAGAGCACGAATGCAGTCCATTCCCACCCGGAACCCACCTAAAAGTCATGGCAAGACTAGCATCACCCCCAAGCCCAGGCAGGTTTAATTTAAACCTAAAAAGTAAAGTACCCATCTGCGAAATATAAGAGACAGAAAGAACATGCCGGAGGGACAAAAACGAGGGAGTCGTTGAAGAAGAGACTGAAGGGCAGGTGTGGTGGTGATGCCATTTGTTGGCCCCGTATTTGAATCCCATCTTTCCTGTTTCCTCACTGCATGGTCTTAAACAGGTTTAATCCTTGTTTTTTTTTTTTTTTTATTTGTGTGAGTGGTATGTGTGTATATTTGTGTGTGTGTGTGTGTGTGTGTGTGTGTGTAGTCTGTGTAGGTGTGTACACATGTGGAGGCCAGAGAACAAACCTGGGTGGTTCCCCAGAAAAACTGTACACCTTATTTTGAGACAGGGTCTCTCACTAACCTGAAATTCAACAAGTAGGTTGGGCTGGCTGACCAGTGAGTCCTAGGAATCCATTTGTCTCTACCTTCCTAGTGTGCCACTGTGCCTCACTGGCTTTTTTTATTATTATTAATATTAATGTTGGTTTGGGGGCTCAAATTCAGGTCTTTGTGCTTACAAGACAAGCCCTTGACCAACTAATTCATCTCTCTAACCCTGAAGAGTTTTGTAATATTCCTATAATCTGCTAGTATCACTTTCACATGAACAAAACCACCTACTCCATATCAACATTGGAATTCAATAAGTGCATACGTGGCACATCTCTAGGCATGTAAGTCTGCTAATCTACATGATCATAACGATGGGATATATTTGATATTATGACTGGATTGTGCATACTGTTGCAGAGCTCCTAGCTAGGACTGAACACATTTAGCCAAGAGCATCCCCACAACTCACTTGATCTTGACAAACTTCCGACACGGCACCGTGTTCCTCACACAGGTCTCCGTCAGCGGGTCAATGTCTTCCACAATGACGAAGGGAGCTTCCTCCAGGGTGACAATGCTCAGGTGATTGTCGTCTGGCTCACAGTCAGAAAAGGACTTGTACCTCGGCCATACAGCGTGTCTCAGGCTCAGGGTCTGGTTCTCCCATTTGCCCACCTGGGTCAGAAACACAAAGACACATTATCCTTTGATACATCACTGACTTCAGAAAGGCAGGTTCTTCCTGCAGGAGGCAGGGAGAGGACATCTAACAGCCTGAGGGGCCTAACTGCTGCATGCCTTGATGGATACTTTGCTTGTGCACTAAGAAAGATGGTGAGGACCCGAATATTAGGTAGCTCCTCCACATCTCAGAGCCCCCTAGAGGCTGATGAAATGGGTACCTGGAAGGGATGGCTACCATATGTACTTCTGGGGCTTCCTAGAAAGCTCCAATGATCTGCCAGAGTTCAGGGCAAGGGTGTCATGGAAACAGCATGGGCTGTGACAGTCACAGAGGTACAGGTTTGCATGTGCATCTCCCCACTTCTCAGCAGTGCAAACGCTTCATCACAGGAACAGCGTCTGCTTCCTCATCTGTCCTGTGATGCAACTCCACCTGCTTCCTATGCTGTCAGTAGAATCAAATAGTGCACACACAGCAAATGCAAGTGCCTGGAACATAAGGCGGACCTCGGGTTTCTACTGATATTGTAGAGAAAGGAAAATGAAAGTGGGAAGTACCAAAATATGCTGAGAAATAGGGAGAAGAGAGTAATGTGAGGTGAATGAGCAAAAAATGAGAGGAATATTGAGCGAGAAGGCGATCTAAGGGGCGGAGCAGTGATGAAATCAGAAGCATCATTTCACCCCATGTGGTCCCAGTTAAGTTGCAAATGAAGGTGAACTTTTACTAATCCACAGAGCGGAGACTATTACTGCTTAGCACGCATCAAGACCTGTCAAAACAGAATCGATTGTATTCCCTCTGAGCAGCAGCCAGCATCTTAGTGAAATCAAATTGAAGGCTGTATGTTTTGAACCTTAATTTTATTTGACAGTTTATTGGCACTGTTCACATACTCCCCGGGAGAAGCCTGCCTCCATGCCTTGCTCTCTCCTTCCTCCTCCTGAGCAGTGGCCTGACACCTCACCAGAGAGGCTAAGTGCCAAGTGCAGGCTTGTCTGTGCTGATGGGACCCGCTCACCTCTCCTTGGGTGACGTGAGTACCACCAGAAATGAATCTCAAGCCCTTGAAGAGAATCCAGACACACTGAGTACCAGAGGTGATGAGGTGAAACTAAAGAGAATTTCTGCTCTCTGAGATTACCTCATCATTTGTACTGGAAAATTTTTCGCTGCCTGTAAAGAAACATCCCATGTGGCTAATTACAAAATTGTCTAGCTTTGGTAATAGCGTCCTTTTTTAGACACAGAGGTTGCCAGACTAATTTGGTGAGGCAAACATGCTCATCTTTCCATGATGTGAGATATAAGCTCGGGAAAGGGTGGAGTATGTAGAATTTTTTCTTTGTTCAGCATTGATTTATTGCACACCTACTGTGTGCTGCTACCACCCTAGAATGGTTCTTGCCTTCCTGGTCTGGTCAGTCAGATGAGGGACAGTGACCAAAATAATAATACCAAATCTATACATACATTAAACTTTGCTGTTGGAGAGATGGCACAGTCAGTGAGTGCTTGTACCACAAGCATGGGGACCTCAACTCAGTCCCTATAACTCATGTGATAAAGTAGGACATGCTGGAATGTTCTTGCAATTCCACTGTTGGGGAGGAAAAGTCAGGTGTTTCTCTGGACCTTGCTGGCCAGCTAGCTTAGCCAAGACAGTGAATTCCACGACACTGAGAGACACTCAAAAGAAAGAAAGAAAAGAAGGAAGGAAGGAAGGAAGGAAGGAAGGAAGGAAGGAAGGAAGGAAGGAAGGAAGGAAGGAAGGCAGGCAGGCCATTCACATCCCCCAAACCAGGTAGACAGCATCTTGAGAGACAACACCTAAACACACACACACACACACACACACACACACACTTGCACACACATGAATGCATATATAAGCATTAAACGTGCATATTTATAACAAACATTTCCATTCCTTTTCATTTTTTCTTGAAAACCTCAAATCTGACCTCCCAAAGAGGCTGGGTAGCAGAGTGGTCAGGCCAAAGGCCCCAAGGGCTCATACATTCTGAGTGTTCCTACCATCTTTACCCTTTAGCTGAATGACTGTGAGAAGGTAACTTAACCTCTCCGAGCTTCACTTTTTCCATTTGTAAAATACAGGAAACAAGCAGAACTGGGGACTGGAATGAGGTCTAAATGAGACAAAAATGCACACAATGTACAAAGCCCAGAAGCTAGCAAGGCACAGAACATAGACAGCGGATGCACTCAGTCTGTTGTTAGCATTTTTGTTAGCATTGGGTTAGCATTCACCTCCTCTGAAAAGCCATCTTTGCTTTCCCCAGAGATGGAGAACTATGTGCCTATCTCCACTGTGGCATTCCATACTGCAGTTACACAAGATCACTTCTCTGTAGCCGGGAGATATGGTCAATTAATCTATGTGCCTGCCCCACACCCAGATCCTACATGGTTAACGTTATAGTTTCGACTTCATAGTTCAACACAGAGAGCTTGTGTAACTTTCCATAACTCACACAGTGAGCTACTTCTTTTGGCTCTCTGAGACTCAAACTTACTGCCCCACCACACTCTTGGTGCTCCTATTCATTCATCCTTGATAATTACACTATAGTTTCAAGGCTCTTCCTGTCTTTCAGATGTAGCCTCCCAATTCCCATGTAAATAATATGCATGTGATTTGAGCTGAGCCAATGAGATACATCCCTGGAAATATTGCTCAGCCTATTAGGATACAGTTGTCATGATGGGAACTATCTGTTAGACAATGAATATTGAGCTAGGTAGTAGAAATACTAGAACTACAGTGGTGGCAGTGTGTCTGTCTGTCTCTGTGTTAGGAGGGTGTGCATATAAGTGCATGTGAGTTGAGGTCAGAGGTCAGTCTTGGATATTGTTCACCAGACACTAACTTGTTTCATTTTTGTTTATGAAAGCATTTGTTTTCTTTTGGAGATTATAATTTAATTACAAGATTTCTCCCTTCCTTTCCTCCCTCTAAGCCCTCCCATATATCCTTTCCCACACTCCTTCAAATTTATGGCCTCCGGGCGTTCTCCAGTTGTTTGTAGGTCTCAGTGTACAGGTGAAGCTTGGTTTTTAGTTGGTGTTCCTCACTGGCCTGAAGACCACTGATCAAGCCAGCCTTGCTGGTCAGTGAGCTTGGGGATAGATGTGATTCTGCCTCCCTAGCACTGGGACTAGAGGTGCGCACCACCTGGCTTTTTGCCTTGCCTGAGTGGGATGGTACCCAGGTCCTCATGCTTGCAGGACACTTAACTGGCTGAATCATTTCCTAGGCTCCCTTGGGGTCTTACGAGACTGAGTACTGACTTTTCTGAACTTAGTCTTGGCAACACTTTTTTCTTTTTTTTTTCCCTTTTGTCTCTCTTTTTATTTTATTTTATTTTTTTAAAAAAAAGAAAACAAACGATCTTTTTTCATTTTACATTATCAATCCCAGTTTCCACTCCCTCCCTTCCTCCCATTCCCTCCATTTCCTCCCCCAACCCAACCCCTCATCCACTCCCCAGAGTGGGTAAGGCACAATTCTTCGAGGAAGGACCAAGGCCCTTCCCACTATATCCAGGTTGAGCAAGATATCCATCCAAAGAGAATGGGTTCCAAAAAATCCAGTACAAGCAGCAGGGACAAATCCTGGTGCCACTGCCAGTGGCCCCACAGTCTGTTCCAGCCATACAACTGTCACTCACATTAAAAAGGTCTAGCTTGGTCCTATGCTGGTTTCTTCCCTGTCTGGCTGGAGTTGGTGAACTCCCATTAGCTCAGGTAAATTGTTTCAGTAGGTGTCCCCATCATGGTCTTGACCTCTTTGCTCATATTCTCTCTACTACTCCCACTCTTCAACTGACTTTGGGAGCTCAGCCCAGTGCTCCGCTGCAGGTCTCTGCCCCATCTTCATCAGTTGCTGGATGAAGGTTCTATGGTGACATTTAAGATAGTCATCAATCTGACTACAGGGCAAGGCCAGTTCAGGCACCCTCTCCACTATTGCTTAGGGTCTTAGCTGGGGTCATCCTTGTGGATTCCTGGGATTTTCTCTAGTGCCAGGTTTCTTGTAAGCCCCATAATGGCTCCCTCAATCAAGGTATCTCTTTCCTTGCTCTCTGTCTCTGTTCTTTCCCTTTCTCAACTATCACATATCCTCAAGTTCTCCTACCCCTCCCCTTTTTACCTCTATCTCTCCTCTGCCTTCCCTTCTCCTCCCACCCCCATGCTCCCAATTTTGTCAACAGATCTTGTTTATTTCCCCTTCCCAGGGGATCTATATATGTTTTCTTTAGGGTTCACCTTGTTACTTAGCTCCTCCAGGATCGTGGACTATAGGCTCAATATCCTTTGTGTTACAGCTAGTATCTACTTATGAGTGAATACATACCATATTCATCTTTCTGGATCTGGGTTACCTCACTCAGGATGGTTTTTTATAGTTCCATCCATTTGCATGAAAATTTCAAGATATAATTTTTCTTTTTACCACTGAGTAGTACCAAACTCTTTTTACAAGGCTACAGTTAACCTGATACTGAAACCACACAAAGATTCAGCCAAGAAAGAGAATTACAGACCAATCTCCCTCATGAATGTTGATACAAAAATACTCAATAAAATACTGGCAAACTGAATCCAAGAACACATAAAAAAATCATCCACCATAATCAAGTCAGCTTCATCCTAGAGATGGAGGGATAGTTCAACATACAAAAATCTATCAATGTAATCCACCATATAAATAAACTAAAAGAAAAAAAAACAATATGATCATTTCATTAGATGCTGAAAAAAGTTGGACAAAATCCAACACACATTCTTGTCTTGGAGAGAGTAGGGATACAAGGAACATACCTAAACATAATAAAGGCAATATACAGCAAGCCAACAGCCAACATCAAACTAAATGGAGAGAAACTCAAAGTGATTCCACTAAAAACAGGAACAAGGCAAGGCAAGGCTGTCCACTCTCTCCATATCTATTCAATATAGTTCTTGAAGTTCTGGCTAGAGCAACAAGACAACAAAAGGAGTTGAAGGGGATATAAATTGAAAAGGAAGAAGTCAAACTTTTGCTTCTTTATCATATATATATGTATATATATATGAGGATTACTGATTTTTTTTAGTTGATCATGTATTTTACCACATTACTGAAGGTATTTATCAGCTGTAGGAGTTTCCTGGTAGAGTTTTGGGGGTCACTTATGTATACTATAATATCATCTACAGATAAAGAAGCTGAGAAAGAAATCAGAGAAACATCACCCTTCACAACAGCCACAATAACATAAAATATCTTGGGGTAACACTAATCAAAGAAGTGAAAAACCTGTTTGACAAGAATTTTATGTCTTTAAAGAAAGAAATTGAAGAAGATTCCAGAATATGGAAAGATCTCCCATGCTCTTGGATAGGTAGGATCAACATAGTAAAAATGGAAATCCTACCAAAAGCAATTGTAGATTCAATGCAATGCCATCAAAATCCAAACATGATTCTTCACAGACCTTGAAAGAACAATAATCAACTTCATATAGAAAAACAAAAAACCCAGGATAGCTAAAACAATCCTGTACAAGAAAGGAACTTCCAGAGGCAACACCATCCCTGGCATCAAGCTCTATTATAGAACTACAGTATTGAAAACAGCTTGGTATTGGCATAAAAACACACAGGTTGACCAATGGAATCAAATTGAACACCTGGATATTAATCCATACACTTATGAACACTTGATTTTTGACAAAGAAGCTAAAATTATACAATGGAAAAAAGAAAGCATCTTCAACAAATGGTGCTGGCATAACTAGATGTCAACATGTAGAAGAATGAAAATAGATCCATATCTATCCCCATGCACAAAACTCAAGCCCAAATGGATTAAAGACCTCAATTAAATCTGACCACACTGAACCTGATAGAATAGAAAGTGGAGAAAAAGCCTTCAATGCATGGGCACAGGAGACCACTTCCTAAATATAACACCAGTAGCACAGACATTGAGAGCAACATTAAATAAATGGGACTTCCTGATACTAAGTAGCTTCTGTAAAGCAAAAGACATAGTCAATAAGATAAAACAGCAGCCTACAGAATGGGAAAAGATCTTCACCAATCTCACATCAGACAGAAGACTGATTTCCAATATATATTAAAAAATTCAATAAATTAGATGTCAAAATTCCAAATAGTCTAATTAAAAATGGGGTACAGAACTAAACAGAGAATTCTCAACAGAAGATTTTCAAGTGGCCGAAAGACACTTAAGGAAGTGTTCAACATCCTTCGTCATCAGGGAAATACAAATCAAAATGACTCTGAGATACCATCTTACACCTGTCAGAATGGCTAAGATCAAAACACCAGGGATAGTGTATGCTGGAGAGGATGTGGAGTAAGGGGAACACTCATCCATTGCTGGTGAGAATGCAAACTTGTACAACCACTTTGGAAATCAGTATGGTGGGTTTTTCAGAAAATTGGGAATCAATTTACCTCAGGACACAGCAATACCACTCTTGGGTATATAACCAACGGATGTTCAACTATACCACAAAGACATGTGCTCAACTATGTTCATAGCAGCATTATTTGTAATAGCCAGAACGAGGAAACAACCTAGATGCCTCCTCAGTCGAAGAATGGATAAAGAAAATAGGCACCACTTTTAGTACCATTTTAATTTCTACATACCTCCTCTACAAACATAAAGTTACGGGCAGATTTTTTTTAAATCTCTTTCATGAATATTTTTCATCCTTAAAAACAGCCATCTACTCACCCAAATAGGCTGGGTGGGAGGAGGAAAATTTCCTTTTGGCTTCAAATAAACTGAATTTTGATGATAGAGCTTTGGGGTATTTTCAGAAAATATACTGAAGTTTGGAGGACAAAGAAAAAATAATTGACCTCTGATGGAGAGCAGTGATTTCACTTGAAAGAGATATAAAAAGGAGAAATTAACTTTGTAAGGATTTTTATCCATTCTTATTAATATAATTTAAATACGGTGCTTTGAGGACGCTAACTGCCCTTCAGCTTCTAGAAAGTGCCCTGTGAATGGGCAATGATTACTCCGAAAATGTTCAGCCAATATGTTCTCAGAGCAGAGATAATTTCAGCTGCAGAAACTGCATGTCTCGAGTTAATGTCTTTGCCTCGTCATGTCTGGATAAGCTCAGAGGAACGTCACAGGGACAGCAAGTGGCTGGAAGAATTTAGGTTAATAGATATGTTGCATCTCTTTTTTCAAATGCTTGATCCTATTTAATCTATTTATTAAATTCTTATAAGATACAATTAAAATAATTGCATAGTTGAGTTTCAGATCTCCAAACCATAAAAAACACATACATGACTGTGGGTGGGGGGAGGATGCAGCTCAGTCGGCAGAGTGATGAACACATACATTACTGGGGATGGGGGAATGCAGCTCAGTTGGCAGAGTGATTGTGTAGCATGCACGAAGCCCCAGATCTGATCATCAACACACTGCATAAAATGAGTATCAGAAACTCAAGATTACCCTTGGCTCCAAAGCCAGTTTGAGGCTAGCCAGGGCTATATGAGACCCTGCCTCAAAATAAACAAGCCCAATAACAACAAGGATAGCCAAAGTTCTGAATCTAGCCCTCATCAAATCCTCAGGCTGCCTCTAAAAACCCAAGCCCCCACCTACACACAACTCCAAGCAACCTTTCTTCCATCTCTGTGCCTGTAGTCTGACCTACTGAAATTCTACCAGCTCTTTTTCAGGTCCAACCACCCCAAATGCTAGTTCTCCAGTGGATGGTAGTTCTCTCCATATGAGGTGTGTGTGTGTGTGTGTGTGTGTGTGTGTGGTGTGTGTGTGTAATCTCTAGAACCTTTGTATTTCCCTCACTTGTCCTTTCATGAACTCCATACACCTGCATCAAATGATTCCTATCGTTAATGGGAGGAGCCCCTAGGGCTGCACCAGTGACAGTCCTCAGAGAGACCCCCCTCTTTGCAGCACTTCTTGTCTGCCTGGAGAAAAGTGGAGCAGCATCGGTCCCATTACAGGGGCTGGGATGCAGATCCACTTAGCGGTAGAGTAACGGACGGCGTGTGCAAAGTCCAGCCGCAGCACACCAAAAGTACACTGTGATGCTGAACAGAACCACAGCAATATCATCAATTCTTTTAATAGAATTCAAAGTTAAAAGAGGGGAACTGCCTGCTTACCCAACTCCTCTCCTTGGAGACAGAGCAATAGAGATTGCAAAATTAAAAATCAGAGAAGTTTATTAAAGTGACGATAGAAGCTGAGTTCACACCAGCTATGCCCCAATCTGACTGAGTCCCTGGAGCTCGAGGGGTGATTTCATAAACAGACGAAAAGCAGGCTTTCAGACAAAAAGTTTCACTTGTGTAAAACATGAGAGAACATTTCACTCCAGTTAATAAGCCGTGATTTTCTTTCAAGCTGGAGGGAAGGTAAAGTAACGAACTCTTCAGGAAGATGAAGTTACAGAGGAAAGCAAAGCAAACAGGAGGCCAATTTCTCTCCACCTGAAACATAAAAACCTTCAAAAGGCGTAAGAGAAGCGACTGTGAAATGATTTCATGTCCATGTTTTGCATAACTAGCATCATCCATCAGCGTTGTTTCCGGGCCTCTGCAAGCCGATAGCAGGACTAAGTCATTTCATGTCAGAGGTGGCAGCTGGAGGCCCCAGGAAGATCTGAATTTGGTGGATCAAGGAATGACAGCACAGGCTGCTGTGGCCTGACAGTAGGCTGAAATGCACCATGGCCAGAGCGTTTCACAGTGGGGTTGAGAACTTCGCCATATTTATAGTAAGTATGGTGTGTTGAGTTCACCTATGGCAGCCAGTACGTGCAAGCCAACTACTTAGATTCCGGGCCAGTTATAGGCAAACAAGCTCTACAAAGAAGTTGCTGAGAAGCAGCTGTAAGTTAGCTTGCCTTGTTTCAATGCAGTGGAGACTCAGGGGCCAATTGAGAACAAGACATTTTCAATGCAGCAATTGGAGGAGGTGAAGATATGAAACTTCAGTTTTTGGATATTGACTGAGAATGAAGTCAGGGAGGTCATGATAGGAACATGAGCCTTTAATCCCAGAATTTGGGATTCAGAAGCAGGCAGCTCTGTGAGTTCAAGGCTAGCCTATTCTACATAGTGAGTTTAAGAGGTCAAGGCTACACAGTGAGATCCTATCTCAAAGCAAACAAAAAACACAGACAAACAAAGAACAAGAATGAACTTGGGGTGAGTGCCCGAACCGCGGCAGCTGCCCGGAGAGGGACCACCGACTCTCCACAACTCCCCCTGCCACCAGCACACTTCCTGCTCTTCCTGCAGGGGTTATTCTCCCCGGATACCGCCTCTCTCTCCCTGTCCCTTCCCAGCTTGCACCCAGAATCCTCCCCCCCTCCCCCTTCCTCATCCTCCCGTCTTTGGGGCCACAAAATCCCACAGCTCAGCCTGTTTGGGCTCTGGGACCTGGAATTGAGTGCACCCAGGCCTCCTTCATTTGACTGCTGGGCAAGGTAGGTCTTTGTCTGAGAGCTGCCTGGCCTGCAAGGGGACCTGACAGTCTGCCAGAGGATCCATCATTCTTTGGGGTGTCCTGCTCCAGTTCTAAGGCCATCCACCCAAAGGGGTCAGACTCTGGCCTCCAGGCAGGTCTGAGGATTCCTGTGGAGGGGTGCGGGCTCCTTCAGATTGTGCTGCCAGGTTCGCTGTGTGGTATTCCATCCCGCCCTGCCCCCACCTTGGCCCTTTTGTCTGGGCTGCGACCCTGGGCTGCCTGGAATCCCTGATCCTGTGCCCTGACATTCCATCTGAACTGGTGAGTGAATGCGGACCCTGGGGCAACCTGCCCTGGAAGAGAGCACAGACCCCCTTACCCCCCCACTTCCCTCTGCAGGCTTGTGTCGGTTTCTCCCTTCCCTGTGTGTCTCCCAAGCTTTCCCTAGTGTTCTCAGGTGTCCTACTCCTGTTCTAAGGCCATCCACCCAGAGGAGTCAGACCCTGGCCTCCAGGCAGGTCTGAGGATTCCTGCAAGGGAGTGTGGGCTTCTTCAGATTGTGACGCAAAGAATAGGTCCTCCTCTGGCACTGGGGAGATCCAACCAGTTTCAGTCACAGCAAAGATTGGTCTAGGACACCAAACACCTCCGCGCTCCTTTTGAAGGAAGAGATGGGCAGGCGCCAATGCAGGAGCTCCTCCAACAACATGAAAGGCAACATGACATCACCACAAGCCAGACATCCCGAAACACAAGAATTGAACACCCTACCCCAGAAGATATAGAAGAATCCGACATTAAACAGTACTTATGAAAATAATAGAGGACCTTAAACAGGAGGTAAAAAACTGCCATAAAGAAATGGAGATGACAAACAAAAAGGTAGACGAAATAAATAAATCTCTCAAAGATACCCAAGAAAAACAAGAAAAAAGCAATCAAACAGGTAAGGGAAACAGTACAAGACCTGATAAATGAAATGGAGGTATTGAAGAAAACACAATCTGAGGGAACGACTGGAAATGGAAACTCTGAGGTAAACGAACAGAAACTTCAGAGACAAGTATTTCCAACCAAATACAAGAGATGGAAGAAAGAATCTCGGACTCTGAAGATACTATAGAGGAAATAAACTCACAGATTAAAGAACTAAACAAATCTAACAAATTCTTAACACAAAACATTCAGGAAATCTGGGACACCATGAAAAGACCAAACCTAAGAATAATTGGGGTAGAAGAAGGAGAAGAATTACAAACTCAAAGGCCCAGAAACATATTCAACAAAATTATAGAAGAAAACTTCCCCAACCTAAAGAAGGATGTTCCTATGAAGGTACAAGAAGCCTACAGAACACCAAATAGACTGGATCAAAAGAAGCATCCCCACGCCATATAATAATCAAAACACAAAACATACAGAATAAAGAACAGATATTAAGAGCTGCAAAGGAAAAAGGTCAAGTAACATATAAAGGGAAACCTATCAGAATTACACCTGATTTCTCAATGGAAACCATGAAAGCCAGAAGAGCTTGGATAGATGTGCTACAGACACTTAGGGAACATGGATGCAAGCCTAGACTATTATACCCAGCAAAGCTTGCATTCACCATTGATGGAGAAAACAAGATATTCCAGGACAAAAACAGATTTAAACAATACGCAGCCACAAATCCAGCCTTGCAGAAAGTAATAGAAGGAAAATCACAAACCAAGGAGTCCAACAACGCCGACAATAACTCAGGCATCTAGCGACCCTTCACCAGCACAACTAGAAGAAGGGAAACACACAAACTCTACTACTAAAAATGACTGAAGTTAACAACCACTGGTCATTAATATCACTTAATATCAATGGACTCAATTCACCTATAAAAAGGCACAGGCTAAGAGACTGGATACGAAAACAGAATCCAACATTTTGCTGTTTACAAGAAACACACCTCAACCACAAAGACAGACATCTACTCAGAGTAAAGGGTTGGGAAAAGGTTTATCAAGCAAATGGCCCTAAGAAACAAGCGGGTGTGGCCATACTAATTTCCAACAAAGTTGACTTCAAACTAAAATCAATCAGAAGAGATGGAAAGGGACACTTTATACTCATAACAGGAAAAATCCATCAGAATGAAGTCTCAATCCTGAATATCTATGCCCCTAGTATAAAAGCTCCCACTTATGTAAAAGAAACACTTCTAGAACTCAAGGCAGCCATCAAACCACACACACTAATAGTTGGAGACTTCAACACTCCTCTCTCACCAATGGACAGGTCAATCAGACAGAAACCTAACAGAGAATTGAAAGACTTAATGGAGGTAATGAACCAAATGGACTTAACAGACATCTATAGAACATTCCACCCAAATAGGAAAGAATATACCTTCTTCTCTGCGGCTCATGGAACCTTTTCGAAAATTGACCATATACTTGGTAACAAAGCAAACTTCCACAGTTACAAAAAAATATTAGTAACCACCTGTGTCTTATCGGATCACCATGGATTAAAATTAGAATTCAACAACAATGCTACCCCCAGAAAACCCACAAACTCATGGAAACTGAACAGTCAACTACTGACCCACACCTGGGTCAAGGAAGAAATAAAGAAAGAAATTAAAGTCTTTCTTGAATTTAATGAAAACAAAGACACAACATACTCAAACCTATGGGACACATGAAAGCAGTGCTAAGAGGAAAGTTCATAGCACTAGGTGCCCACTTAAAGAAAACGGAGAAAGCACTCATTGGTGACTTAACAGCACACCTGAAAGCTCTGGAAAAAAAAAGAAGCAGACTCACCTAGGAGAAGTAGAAGACTGGAAATAATCAAATTGAGGGCAGAAATCAACAAAATAGAAACACAGAAAACAATCCAAAGAATCAATGAAACAAGAAGCTGGTTCTTGGAGAAAATCAACAAGATTGACAAACCCTTAGCCAAACTAATCAAACGGCAGAGGGAGAACACGCAAATTAACAAGATCAGAAATGAAAAGGGGGACATAAGCACAGACACAGAGGAAATTCAGAAAATCATTAGATCTTACTACAAAAGCCTGTATGCCACAAAATTGGAAAATGTAAAAAGAAATGGACAGTTTTTTAGATAAATACCATATACCAAAGTTAAACCAGGACCAGGTAAATGCTCTAAATCGTCCTGTTAGTCGCGAAGAATTAGAAACTGTTATCAGAAACCTCCCTACCAAAAAGAGCCCAGGACCAGATGGTTTCAATGTGGAATTCTACCAGAACTTCCAAGAAGACCTAATACCTATACTCGTTAAGGTATTTCATAATATAGAAACACAAGAGTCACTGCCAAATTACTTCTATGAAGCTACAGTTACCCTGATACCTAAACCACACAAAGACTCAACCAAGAAAGAGAATTACAGGCCAATCTCACTCATGAACATTGACGCAAAAATTCTCAATAAAATACTGGCAAACCGAATCCAAGAACACATTAGAAAATTATCCATTACGATCAAGTAGGCTTCATCCCAGAGATGCAGGGCTGGTTCAACATACGAAAATCTATCAATGTAATCCATCATATAAACAAACTGAAGGAAAAAAACCATATGGTCATCTCATTAGATGCTGAAAAAGCATTTGACAAAATTCAGCACCCTTTTATGATAAAGATCTTGGAGAGATTAGGGATACAAGGGTCATTCCTAAATATAATAAAAGCTATTTACAGCAAGCCGACAGCTAACATCAAATTAAACGGAGAGAAACTCAAGGCTATCCCACTAAATTCAGGAACACAACAAGGCTGTCCACTCTCTCCTTATCTCTTCAATATAGTGCTTGAAGTTCTAGCAATAGCAATAAGACAACATAAGGGAATCAAGGGGATTCAATTTGGAAAGGAAGAAGTTAAACTTTCATTATTTGCAGATGATATGATAGTATACATAAGCGACCCCAAAAACTCCACCAAAGAACTCCTACAGCTGATAAACTCCTTCAGTAACGTGGCAGGATACAAGATCAACTCCAAAAATCAGTCGCCCTCCTATACACAAAGGATAAGGAAGCAGAGAGGGAATCAGAGAAGTATCACCTTTCACAATAGCCACAAATAGCATAAGATATCTGGGAGTATCGCTAACCAAGGAAGTGAAGGATTTATTTGACAAGAACTTTAAGTCTTTGAAGAAAGAAATTGAAGAGGATACCAGAAAATGGAAGGATCTCCCCTGCTCGTGGATTGGGAGGATCAACATAGTAAAAATGGCAATTCTACCAAAAGCAATCTATAGATTCAATGCAATCCCAATCAATGTCCCATTAAAATTCTTCACAGAGATTGAGAGGACAATAATCAACTTTATATGGAAAAACAAGAAACCCAGGATAGCCAAAAAAATCTTATACAATAAAGGTTCTTCTGGAGGCATTACCATCCCTGACTTCAAACTCTATTACAAAGCTACAGTATTGAAAACGGCTTGGTATTGGCATAAAAACAGAGAAGTTGACCAATGGAATCGTATAGAAGACCCGGATCTTAAACCACAAACCTATGAACACCTGATTTTTGATAAAGGAGCCAAAAGTACACAATGGAAGAAAGAGGGCATCTTCAACAAATGGTGCTGGCATAACTGGATGTCAACCTGTAGAAGAATGAAAGTAGATCCATATCTATCACCATGCACAAAACTCAAGTCCAATGGATTAAAGACCTCAATATTAATCTGAACACATTGAGCTTGATAGAGGAGAAAGTGGGAAGTACTCTACAACAAATGGGCACAGGGAACCGTTTCCTGCGCATAACCCCAGCTGCACAGACTTTAAGGGCAACATTGAATAAATGGGACCTCCTGAAGTTGAGCAGCTTCTGTAAAGCAAAGGACATTGTCACTAAGACACAAAGGCAGCCTACTGACTGGGAAAAGATCTTCACCAACCCTGCAACCGACAAAGGTCTGATCTCTAAAATATATAAGGAACTCAAGAGACTAGACGGTAAAATGCCAATTAACCCAATTAAAATATGGGGCGCTGAACTGAACAGAGAATTCTCAACAGAAGAAGTTCGAATGGCCAAAAGACACTTAAGGTCATGCTCAACCTCCCTAGCTATCAGGGAAATGCAAATCAAAACAACTTTGAGATATCATCTTACACCTGTCAGATTGGCTAAAATCCAAAACACCAATAATAACCTTTGCTGGAGAGGTTGTGGGGTAAGGGGCACACTCATCCATTGCTGGTGGGAATGCAAACTTGTGCAACCACTTTGGAAAGCAGTGTGGCGGTTTCTCAGGAAATTCGGGATCAACCTACCCCAGGACCCAGCAATTCCACTATTGGGAATCTACCCAAGAGATGCCCAATCATACAACAAAAGCATATGCTCATCTATGTTCATAGCAGCATTATTTGTAATAGCCAGATCCTGGAAACAACCTAGATGCCCTTCAGTGGAAGAATGGATGAAGAAACTGTGGAATATATACATGCTAGAATACTACTCAGCGGTAAAAAAACAATGACATCTTGAATTTTGCAGGCAAATGGATGGAAATAGAAACACTATTCTGAGTGAGGTAACCCAGACCCATAAAGATGAACATGGGATGTACTCACTCATATTCGGTTTCTAGCCATAATTAAAGGACATCGAGCCTATAATTTGGGATCCTTGAGAAGATAATAAGAAGGTGAACTCCCCAAAAAAGATATAGTAATCCTCCTGGATATTGGAAGTAGACACGATCGCCAGGCAAAATTGGGAACTTGAGGGTTGGGCGAGACTGGGCCAAGGGAAGATGGGGAGAGAAAGTGTGAAGGGGAGAGCGGGGGGGGAGCTCGGAGGAATGGGGTGCTTGGGATATAGGAAGGGTGGATATGAGAGCAGGGAAGCATATATCTTAATTTAAGGAGCTACCTGAGGGTTGTCAAGAGACTTGACCCTAGAGGGGTTCCCAGGTTTCCAGGGAGACGCCCCCAGTTAGTTCCTTGGGCAGCTGAGGAGAGGGAGCCTGAAAAGGCCAGTTCCTATAGCCATACTGATGAATTTCTTGCATATCACCATAGAACCTCCACCTGACGATAGATGAAGAAAATGACAGAGCCCCACATTGGAGCACCGGACTGAGCTCCCAAGGTCCTGATGAGGAGCAGAAGGAGAGAGAACATGAGAAAGAAAGTCAGGACCGTGAGGGAACCTCCAGCTGGCGACAGATGGGGAAGGTGACTGAGCCCCACATTGGAGCACTGGACTGAGCTCCCAAGGTCCCGATGAGGAGCAGAAGGAGCGAGAACATGAGGGAGAAAGTCAGGAACGAGAGGGGTGCGTTCACTCATGGAAACGGTGGGACAGAACTAATGGGAGATCACCAACTCCAGTTGGAATGGGACTGATGGATCATGCGACCAAACCCTGTCTCTCTGAGTGTGGCCAACAGCGGGGGCTGACTGAGAAGCAAAGGACAATGGCTCTGGGCTCTGATTGTTCTTCATGGACGGGCTCTGTGGGAGCCTTCTCAGCTTGGTCGATCACCTTCCTGGACCTGGGGGGAGTTGGGAGGACCTTGGTCTTAGCATAGAGTGGGGAACCCTGATGGCTCCTTGGCCTTGAGAGGGAGGGAGGGGAGGTATGGGTGGAGGGGGAGGGGAGGGAAGGGGGAGAAGGAGGGGAGGGAAGGGGGAGGAGGAGGGGAGGGAGGGGGGGGGGAGGAGGGAAGGAGAAGGAAATTTTTAAATATAAAAAAAATAAACCATGAGGAAAAAAAAAAAAAAGAATGAACTTGGGCCGGTGACGATGGCTGCCAAGGTGAGGGAGGACTTGAACCTAGACTCCTGGGCACTAGGCGCTGTAAGAAGAGACCTAACCCCTTCTCGTTGTCCCATGAGCTCCTCATTCACACTGAGGCTCACACGCACACGTGTGTGTATGCATGTGTATACACACAGAGTAAATAAACAAAATGTAACATAAAAAATTCAAAAGAATGAACTCCTAGGGATGGGGATATTGAATTTATGGACAAAGTGCTTGCCACATAACATGGGGACCTGAGTATAGATCTCCAGGACCAAAACTAAAACTACAGAGGGCTAGAATGGCATGCGCCTCTGAAACCCTAGCACTGGGGGAGGCAGAGACAGGAGCAATCCCCTCATCTAACTGGTTGCTTGGATAAGCAGAGGGCAGGGAGCTCCAGACTCCTGGGAAGTCCTGTCTCAAAGAACAAAGTAGAGAGTAATTCAGAAGACACCAGACACGAACCTCCCTCCCAGATTCGACATCTCTACCAACACACACGTGGACATGCACAGCCATGCCATTCTATACCGCACAGGGAGGGAGACAGAATGAGGGAGGAATGAGGAGGGGGAGGAGAGAGAAGACGGGGAGGGAGGGAGGAAGGGAGAGTCCTAGATTTCCACAGAGCTGGATCTGGCTGGGACCTGAAATTTCGGCTGGAGTCTTAGGGGCTTTTCCTCTTTCTGCTCTGGATCGTCCAAGGACCCCTGTTTTGAGGAGTACCAGGAGATTGTAACTTTGGCTACAGGCAGAATTCAATGCAGCTGGAGCAATAGATGGAAATCTTTCTTCCTGGGTATCTTACATAACCAGCGGCAACTGCCAGCAGATCTAAATGAGTTTGATCAGCTATTAGAGCCTTAATTAAATTCCTCTCAGCTGAAATTTCGAAATTGCCTAATTGTTACACAGCTCACATTAGAGCTGTTGACCTTTTTTTCTTCTGTAACAATTCTCGGTTGATCTGATATCTTTACAGAATAAGAGTGCCAACTGTTTGTAGAACCGAAGACCAATTTGGTCATTTGTGGAGATGTACTTCAGTCTTTGGCATTTCCACAAATAACTCAGATATCTACACCCATTCTTCCTTTTTTATTGATGTATATTTTTATTGATGTATATGGTATGGGATTTCAGAAAGACTGATTTTTTTTTTTCTGTCTGTAATGTTCTTCGTGTATATCCCCATTCCCCATACCCCATCCCACCAGCGTCCTTCCTTTGCCTTGAATCCCTGTCTTCTGCTTTTATGTGTATATGTGTGCATGTGTCTCTCTGTGTGTGTTTATGTGTGTATATGTGTGCATGTTTGTGTGTGTGTTTATGTGTGTATATGTGTGCATGCGCGTGAGCATGTGCGTGTGTGTGCATACGTGGGCATGCGTGCGTGAGTGCATGTGGAGGGATTATATATCCATAAAGAAACCTAAAACTCACAAATAAGAAAAAATGCAGCGCTTGTCTTTCTGTGCCTGGCTTATTTGACTTGATATAATGCTCTCCAATTGCAACCATTTTCCTGAAAATGATGAAATTCCATCCTTTATGGTGGAATAAAATGCCATTGTGGGATAAATATCATGTTTCCTTTATTCACTCACCTAGACTATTCTGTCACCTGGCTATCAAGAACTCTGCAGTGACACACGGATGTGCAGGTATATATGAGGCTTGTTGACTTCGAGTCCTTCAGATACATGCCCAGGAGCTGCAGAGAAGTATCTTATGGTAATGTTCTTCTCTTCCTGCTCAGTCAATGGGAGAATAGCTCAAGGCTTGTTCTCGTTTGAAATTTAAATTTAGAAGTGGAAGTCTTTGACTTCATTTTCCTGAGGAGCTTGTGTATAATCTTTGGGACTCCTCTGTTCCTAGGTCCCCAGGGATGGACAAAAGCCTTATTTCTTCAGTGTCCTTTCAATTATTAAAAGTGATGTGCTTTGCTAATTAGCTAAGCAACTAATAGTGTTTTCCTTCCTCCTCTTTGATTCCACGTTGCAAAGATCTAACACCAGAGACTTGAAAATTCATGGGAAAAGTAAAAGGACCTCTCATGATCAGTAATTGATTTTTTGACACGCTCCTGGGAGTCCTTTTTATTGTATAGCCTCTGCATTAGCCATCCTTTCATGGGCTGTAATAATAATTATCAAATAAGTATAGGCAATGGCATTTATTGGGGTCCTACAGGTCCCCCCAATAGGCACTTTTTAATTTTATTTCCATGATTTGATGATTCTGTAAGGGGAAAGGAAAGCTGCTATCCTCAATTTGCAAACTGAAAAACTTGACAGCTTAAGTTACTTGCCCAAAATCAAACAGCAAGCGAGGGGCTCTGAGATCAGGAGATGCCAGATTTCAGAGACCCAAGGCTTCCGAGGTGACATCGTATCTGCCTTTGGAAGCTTCAAGGAGAATAATGAGTCCGTGAGCTCTGGTGGGGAGAGTATGAGTATCCCATGACTCAGTCAGGAAGGAAGCAATCAGCTCCCTGCAAAGGACAGAGTGATACCCTGGGAGCTGGATAAACAGGTGCTGGGCCCCAACGTGTATAACCCACATCCTTTAAGAGAGGGACTGTGTTCACTTTCCCTGTGGAGTACAGGAGAGAGAGAGAGAGATAGAGAGAGAGAGAGAGAGAGAGAGATGACGAGATAGAGGAAGAGAGAGAGAGAGAGAGAGAGCGCTGAGGTATTCTGGTGGTGGCTTGCTTTCATGCATGGCAGCTTTATTTCCCCAGTTTTCCTGTGAACTTCTTCTAAGTTCTCCACCATGGAAAACGCCTCCAACAGCAGTGCTATTAGTGAGCCCTGCTTTATGGCCTTGGGGTTTGAATTCCAGGGCTATGAACATGGACATCCCAAAAGCAATTAGAATAATAGATCAGGGGGAAAGAAATCCTCCGCTCAAATGTGAGCTTGCATGACAATTGGGCAATTTGGGGATTTCAACCAAGAGGAATGTAATTAAGGCTCTAGCAACTGATTAGGCCTTTTTGGACTCTGTGGTAGCCTCCATCCCGTTACATAAGGGTAAAGGGAGGTCCGCCTCCTGTTGTGTTGGTGTGCTTCCTTCCGATGATGCTGGGGGCTTAAGAAGGCGCTATCTGTTCACCTGACTGCATCTGTTTTTACTGAAACCCAAATGCAAACTGTGTGGAGCTCGTCACAGTGACAGGATACTGAAGAAGATAACTAAGTCTGCAAATCAGTTCAAGCAGGCATCAAAGTGCGGTGGCGGAGAAGGGGGGTCACAGACATGGGGATTGGGGTGGGGGAGCTGTTAAAGGAGGAACCTAGCCCTGAGATCTGTCCGCTCTTAGAATGGGCAGTGATTCTTACTTTAAAAAAAAAAAAAAAAAAGATCTTCACAAAGACTGTTTAGAAATGTGGCAAAGGTTTCCTCTTTACCTTCTCGTGTACTTTGTTCTGAGTAAATTTCAAAGATCAGCCTCACTTCCGACTGTAGAATAAGTGAAAGGCCATTTGCAATCAGGCAGAGTCAGCCAGCAGCTCTTCAAGGAAGCTTTTTATCTGGGCAATGCTTAGTAACTCTGCCCCTTGGCATGGCTACCAGTGAGCTAGCAATTGGTCGGAGAGGTAGGCGTGCTCAGGGTCTGGGAAAGGCTGGGCCTTCCTCTCTTACCAGCCTAAGACAATACAGATATGACTCTTTCTCTTTGGCAATTTTCCTTCTTAATGAACTTTAAAGTGGTAAATTTTTGGTCTGAGACTGTACCTATTTATAAAAACAGGTACCTCTATGTAATCAAATTCAGGCTAAGGAAGCAACAGGCATTAGTGCATGAAAGCTGACTTGAGGGATATCACAAGCCGAGAGTGGATGGATTTCCTCACTCAGCATTATGAAGAAAAAAACCCGGTTCCATGTGGATGTCAGGCCTGAAAATTCACATTTAACCTCATCTACAGTGTCTGCAAAGTTTTCAGACAAGGCTATCAGACCTGAGGGTACCGATTGTTGAAAGACATTTCATCTCGTGACCCATGAGAAGTTCGTGGGCTGCCAATGCTGAACTGTTTTGGTCTCTGATTGGGCATCTGTGATTTTGTATCTGGGGCAAAATAATAAATTTAAATCCTGAAGTGGACGTTTGTCTCCTTTCAAGATGAAGGGGAGTCAGGGTTGATGCCTGAGGCCCCATAGCTATTACAAGAATATGAACCAAGCCCTTGTGTGGGGGGTTAACTCCAAGGCCACGGCGAAACGCTGCTCAGAGCTCAGTCCTCCTTAGGTAAGATGGCATTTGACAGGCATTTTTTCTTTGCTGAGCTCTGGCCCCCAAATGACTTTGCTCCAGGCTCTGTCTGAGCCTGAAGAGATTCCAGCAAGAGGATATTCTGAAATACTAAAGCCAACAGAAGATTTAATGGTGAGGAAACTGTAATAAGCTTAACCACAGTTCTGTGACTAGGGGCTGAGGAGGCAGCTCAGCTTGGTTGGTAAAGTACTTCCTGCAGAAGTAAATGGGGACCTGGGTTTAAATCCCCAGCACATTCACAAAGTAGGGGCCACAGCAGTGCAAGTCTGTAATTATAGCTCTGATGTGGAGAGCTGGGAGAAACTATCTATCCAATCAACAAGCTTCAGGGTCAGTGAAATACCTTGGTCAAAATAAATAAATAAATAAAAGGAGAGAAACTGAGGAAAATATCCCAACATCAGTTTCTGACCTTGCTGTCACACAGTGACAAATGCATACACACTCATACAATCATGATTATTGGACGTGTTGGTAGGGCGAGGAGCTCCCTATGGGATGTTACAGCTAAGAGCCATTATTTCATAAAACAGAGCCTAAGTGACCCTCGACTGTCAATCCAGTCTCACATACGACTGTCCATCCTCATCTCAGATGTGAATGCACAATTCCAGTGCTCTGGAGAGCTACTGAGAGGAAACTAGAATGGGGACAACTGGCCTACAGCACCTCAGCACCACACTTCCAAGTCATACCACAAACACACAGCAGCCGAAAAGAAACCACAGCGACCAGAAAAGCAAAGTGATGATATATACATAGCAGCAGCATCTTTGCTCAACTTTCAGATTCGTACAAATGATAGTCAAATGTAGAATCCTAAGGGAGCTGACTGGTGTCATAACTAATTAGCAAAAGCATTCTCTAGGGTTCCGTGATGCAATGTCTTGGTTCTTGCATTCAGTAAGTGTTTAGTGACTGCTCTGTGACCCCAGCATTCCCAGCAGTATCTCTTCAGGGTGAATGACCTCTCACCCTGGGGTCAGCCAAGAATCAGACAGGAGTCAAATGTTTTTAGAGTAAGTCATGGGTTACAGATGGGGCTTCCTGCTTCAGTTTTGCTGTTGTTATTTTGAGTCAGATTCTCCCAAAGTAGCTTAAGTAGGTCCTGAACTCACAATTCTCCTGCTTGAGTCTCCAGAGTGCTGAGATCACAGGTATATGCACTACACACACACTGGGATTTCTATTTTTAAATGGTTGCAAGAATAATATGTATGACACATGAAACTTCTATGAGATTTGAATTTGCGTCCATAAATAAAGCTTTCCTGGAGCCCAGCTGTGCTTGTTTTCCTATCTGCCCTTTCCATGCTTGTCACGCTAACAAGGCAGGGCTGAGGGCTCCTCAGGAAGAAGTGCAGCCCAAGCCTAAAATATCAGTAAACAACATTTGCTAATCACCATTCTAAATTCCTATTGGTGGAAAACTATTAACTGGGTAGTCAGGAAGACAAACAGAGTGCTCTCAGAATGAATTATACCACAATATTTTAAATATGATAAGAGCAAAGGCTCAAAGATGAAATAGATGTAGAAATGCTTCAGAAGTGGTAATAAGGAATTAGGAAAGGCTCAGGGGTGTTTGGGAGTCTGCAAAGGAGGGAATCAGAATGGAGAGAAGGGACTTGGAGGGCTGGGGAAACAATGTGGACAGAGGCTTAGGAGTCTAACTGAAGGGGTGTGGTTATAAGTTCAGGAAGTCACCCAAACTGGGATGAAGCACACTAAGCACATAGGGAAGAAGAAAAGAGAAATGAGGGAATGACTTGAGGTGGGGTGCAGAGGCAGGAGGATGTCGGTCTAATGTCCCTGCCTGCTCCCTGGGATCTGGCTGTTTTTGAGTTCACATCTGTGACTAGCTTGCGATTTCCTTCCAGCTTGAACTCAGAGCCTACGTGGGCTGTGTGGTGACTTCACTCATGTGCCCTGTGCACCATGCTGGGACTTGTCCTTTTTGTCAATATTGATGTCATCTTTTTCATAAATGCGTTCACACTCTCCAGAGATTTGGCTTAAGCTTTGGAGGTCCAATTTAGAGACATCTGTCCATGAACCACCTTCGTCCACTTTAGCCATTTATCCAGTGACCTAAGTCCAATTAGAAAACTAAATTTCAGTGTCTCTAGAGAAGCTCCAGGCTCACTCAGGTAGCTTATGTCTCTTCTCACAATTGGCCCTGGGCAATCTTCTGTTTACTTCCGAATGACTCCCCCATGCGTCCCACTTCTTCACTATTCTAGAACCAACAGTTTCATGCTCCATAACCACAGAGCTTGTCCCATGGGCACAAATGCCTGTCTCCACCTGTCCTTGTCACACCCACCTGGCACATTCCACCCCCGTCTAAAATCAATCTAACTAGTTTTGCACCTGTAAAACCGCTGGACAGGTGGGAGAACATCGCATGACCACAACTAGCTAGATGTCGTTGTTCAAAATTCCAGGACTCCCTCGCCCACTAGAAAGATTCCTCCTCTCCTAATTGCATCTCCACCATCCCTAGGAACTATTTCAAACCCTCACACCTGCCCACAAGCCTTCAGGCTGCCAGCAACATCTTCGCTCCCAGTGGATGAATCTATCTCTTATTTCAGTTTGGAAGGACAACCCACGTAATCCATAAACTCACCTTGCCTCTGCACATGCCTTCCTGCTCCTTTGAGACTGAAAAAAGGCACCTTTTCATCTAGACCATCAGTTCCCAATTTATGGGTCAAGACCCCTTCGTGGGTCAAATGAGCTTTTCACGGCGGGGGGCGTAAGACCATCGGAAAACACAAATATTTACATCACGATTTATAACAGTAGCAAAATTACAGTTATGAAGTAACAGTGAAAATAATTTTATGGTTGAAGGTCACCACACCACGAGGAACTGTATTAAAGGGTCGCAGCATTCAGGAAGGTTGTGAACTGCTGGGCTAGACGAACAGCGACTCCATTCCTTGTGCTGGATACCTGTCTTCTGTAGCCACCTCTCCTCTGAAGCGCGCTCTGCTAAGATCCTTAACGCATTGCTCCTCACTAAACAGCCTCCATGTCATTGTGGGCCACTCCATCTTCCCCAAAAGGGCCTACCTCTGACTGATGCAAGCCTCATAAGTCTCTACCTTGACTCTTGATCTCAGCCGTTCATGCTCAGATCTCTCCTGCTCCCCAGTCTTCAGTTATTAGCCCTATGTCATTAGCAGGTAGCTCCAACTCGTTTCCACCAGCCCCTTCTTGCTGCCCCCAAGGAGTCTCAGTGGCCAACGTGATTAGAGTTGACTCAAGCTCTTCTCTTAAGTCATAAGAGAAATATAATTCTCTCCCATCTGCAAGTATGAATATTATTAAAATCCCAGTGCTCCGAATGATCCTCAACTCATCTCTCTCTCTCCCCTGTATATACTAAACTAAGTACTACGCCTTGAGACTACTGACACAGTGTGGGTTTTTAATCTGCCCTGGCCTATGAAGAAGCTTCTCATTGGACTTTCTCCTGCTTTGGAGTAATCTTCCCATCAGTCCGCCCTCCAAGCCAACGCCTCTAAATATCTCTGTCACGTGAGCATTCCACTGCTCCTGCTACGATTTCCAATTACGACTGGAATGGGGATGTTGGTACCGTGGTCTGACTCAGTCTTTAGACTGGCCTTTCTAGCTCTTTAGAGTCTCCCAGTGTTGTTCTTGAGAGCCAACGCCTGATCCCACTCTGCCCTGTGTGGATTCGTAGAGTGCCAAACCCAAGCATAGGTGCTAGGCGCATCCAGCACTTCTCCCTGGAACCACTTTTTTAACACCATCCGGAAAATGCCCTGCCCTGCCCTCCCTTAGCCAGCCACCGCCTATCTGTCATTCAGACCCCAAGGCCAAGGAGAACCAGTCTCCAGCTCCATGGGGTCAGGGAGATGCTCTCTTGTCCTCCTTATTCATCAATGTAGTACCCAAATGCTCGTCTGTTGCTCTGGCGGAACTCCTGCAGTTCAGGGACTGGGTTCTGTCTACCTTTGTGTCTCTTGTATCCAGCTCAGGGCTCTAAAAAACGCTCATTAAATAAGTTAATTAACAACCTAAACCAATTGGACCATCCTAATGGCTCCCCTTGCAGTCAATGATCAGCTTCAGTTGTTCTCTGAGGTAAAAACCATGCAGACTTTGGAGTCAGGGAGCAACGGACTTCACCTAGCTACAAAACTCTTAGATCTGGAGCCTATGTTTAAATGGCGCCTCTCAAACACACTGCCTTCCTCATTTGTGAAGTGGGGCATTAGACGAGTCATCAGACTGTACAATTCTTATGAGAATTAAACAAAACAAAGAAATAAAACAATTCAAGTGAAAGTGTACAGGATTGGTAACAGTCTCTTCTTCCCTGTAACTGGTCTCCAACCCATGTGACCTGGCTCTACTATTCAGGATCTTGGGGCAATCTATTAACTCACACAATGAACCATTGGACAAGATGATCAGCACTTAAAAGCTTTCAATGAATGTTCGCTTCTACCCTCCAATGTGCACATCCTAGCTCCACAGTCACGGCTGATTCCTAGATGTGACTCCAGAGCGCATAAACCAAGACACTGACTGCAAAGCCGCTCCCACAGCTTGTCTAACAGAGGACAACAGGCATTCACTTTCTCGCCTCTGTAACACGAGATCTGCTTTGCACTTAACTGCTGACGACTTTAATAGAACTCAGATTGTCTATTAATACAATTCTATGCACAGAGAAGGTCCTGCCAAAATCAGCCTGCCATTACCCTTAGTTCTCCAATAAACCCAAAGGCCTGGAATTATTTTATTCTCCGTTTCTGGCTGGAGGTTCTGCACTATTAACGCATATCATTAATTTCATAACTATAAATGTGACTCAAACTTTTTTGGATCCTTTGGGCTTGTTACGTTTGGCTGGCCAGAAGCTGTTGCTGAGAAAAGATGAATAGAAACAGACCAAAAGAAGCTCAGAAAACAGGCACACTGGAGGAAGTGCCCTAGTCAGAAAGCTGCATTATTAGAGGGGTAATAGTATCAAAGATGTTTGAATTTATCAGGCCTTGTTAATATCACATTTCATTTTTCATCCGTGACAGTCACATAAAGAGGAAAGAGCAATCTCTGCCATTGTTCAGAAGGGCAAAACGGTGTTCATTCAAATAGCTTGCCCGGGAAGAGACAGAGTTTTCTGGCAACCATTTGCTTGATTATATGCACTACACTATTCACCCTACTGTGTGGGTGCACAAATCTTCCAAGGATGTTGATCTTTAGCGTCTACACTGGCTTCTGAGAGAAAGAAGTAGTTCTCAGAAATCCACTCAAAATGCAAAAAGCAAAAGAAAATAACCCAAATAAGTGTCATTAAAAAAATTTAGATTGCTCTTGGAATGTGTTGCAGCTCCCATTTGCTAAGCCTTCCTACCAGGTCCCATGTTCTCTACTGGGTATTTGGCATAAATTATCAATAACTTTCTCAATCTCGGAAGGGGCTGGGTGATGATGTTCAATTAGTTCACATCTCTGGCCTCCATCTTTCCCATCTGGAAAATAAACTCTGGCTTAGCATTATGAAATGTGAAGGGGGGAGAGAGAGCGCTCAATGTGCTTAGCTAGAGACCTTCTAGAGCTTGGAAAGCACTGGTCATTTTGTTTTCGTAATTAGGAAAGAGATAGAAAAACTAAAGTGTGTTTCTTACTAGAATTCTCTACCTCTTACAGCATGGGCGATATCACCTGCTCTGTAGAATTTGACTGGAGAAGGAACATAACATCATGGTCCACGCACAGGCTTTGGAAACTCACAAACTGAGTCATTTATCTAGCTCAGATTGTTGAAAATTGATTGTTTTCTTCCCCTTTGTTTTCTCATTTACAAAACTGTCATCATAACAATATTAATATCATAAAACTTTTGTAAATAGAAGGGGTTATGAGGACAGAGGTGGTTCCATGGGCAAAGCGCTTGCTGAGCAAGTTTTGAGGATATGAGTTCAGATCCCCAATATCCACGTAAAGCCAGGAGTAGCAGCACAGTCTGTCACCACAGTGCTGAAGAAAAGAGGATCCCTGATGTTGTTGAAACTGTGAGCTCCAGATTCAGTGTCACACTCTATCTATACTGGATGGGAGCCTCTGAGCGAGAGGGCCAGGCAAACATGACAAGCCCCTAACAACTCAGCTAAGAACTAGGCCTGGGCCAAACCACTCCCCATGTGCTAACCAAACAAGAACAAAGCCGGAGACTTGTCCAGATTTGCCCAAGAATGGAAAAGCTATAGCCTTAGCCCACCCCAGCAAGCCCTAACCAATTAGAAATGTATTAATATGATTGCCATTTGCAATAGAAGGGCACGCTGCTTTTAAAATTCCTGTAGCTGTGCTAACAGGAGCTTACACATCCCTCTCAAGGTCGTTGTCATTTTGCACAGGTGTGTGCAACCCCACATACTTATGGAATAATAAGCGTTCTTGCTGATTGCAATGTGACTGGTGGTCGATTGAGGACTTCTCATGGACCCTAACACTAAGTTCCATAGATACACACACACACACACACACACACACACACACCACACATCACATCACATACATACCCACCACATACACACACCACATACATATACCACATACACTCATACACACCACATACACCCACCACATACATACACCATATACACCACACACACACACACACACACACACACACACACATATGCATACTACATACACATGAATAAAAGGCCTAAAGACCTCTCAGGAAGCATTAATGATGGTGGCTTGAAAAAGGCACAGACAGACACATTGCAGATGGGGGAGCATTATCATTAACTCTGTTCTACCGAGGTCTGAGAAATACGAATAATGAGGCTTCAAGGTTGGCCAGGCTATCAGAACTAAATGAGCCTCAAGGCCAAGCTTACCACCCCAAAATATTCAACACCCATCACAGGGCTTCAACTATTGACCAGTGACATGCTCAAGGAAGCAGGAAACTACCAGTCCTCGATCTGACCACTTACCCTGTTTGTACACACACATAATCATGTGCTTCTCTCTTGATGTTAATTTAGATGTAACATGCATGTCTCTGACCCCATAAGTTAGAGCATTCCTCCATGGAAGTCAACACTCATCCTTTCGGATCCTTATCCATTCTCATTTAAATGCCAATTCCTGACTGCAGAGCCTTAGGTTCGGTTTGGCTGATGAAACCCAACGGTGCTGTAAGGATTCAAGTGAAAGCTCTACGTGGGGTGAAATGTGTAGTACTATAAGAAAGACTTTGACTGTGTCTCTTGTCATCTGTGCAGTTTGGGGTTATCACCTGTGAAACGCCCTTGCTTTCCATTTTTAGAGAGTGGCCTTTGGGATGTGACAGTCAAAATAGATACTGTTTTCATGCTGTAATCTGCCGGTCCATACAGAGGTAGGGAACCAGCACCAAGAATCAGTGTTCTTCTGACTCCATTAGTTACAGCTTCAAAGTTAAACACCGGTAAGAGAGAGCCCATTGGTTTCCACAACTCCTTCCAACAGCATAAGCATCGATTCACTTGTGTCTTCTGCACTTTGGGTGTTTGTCTGTGCTCGCTCCCAACAGGCTTTTTTTCAGCATGGGAAGAAATCCAGATGGTTAGCCCCTGCTCTTTCCTTCCCTAGTCCCCCTCAGTCTTTCTAATTTGCAGGATTATAATTCAAACGGCAGCAATATGGACTCTAAAGATGCTATGGAGAGGCAATGATGAGCTCCGGAACAGTTTTCTAAAGACAATGGGTAGATGGCGACCAGATGGCGGAGCCATGAGCAATGAAGAAGCAGTTTCTCCAGGGTGGGGACTCATTTACATCCTCAGATTGCCAGGCTACAGAGCTGGTTGGCTTTGCTGGAGGAAGGGAGAACCTGATTAGGAGACCCATTTGCATATAGCCCAGAGGGAGTCTGAAGAACTGAGATCCAGAGAAAAAGGATGAGACAGTCCTCTGCACAGGGACAGGACTCCCAAATTGGGCTTTCATGGTGACCTTCGGCTACTTTCCCTGCCAACAGGCAAAGAAAGCACATTACTACTACAGCATAACATGGAAAGGAAGTAAACTTTGTAACCTGCAATCTAGGCTCTGCCATCTTTGCTATGTCACCAGGCACCTAAATCCTGTTTCTAATATATCATTAGAATAGGAGGGAAAGATGATACTAATTATCTTGACAATTAAAAAGCAATCAATGTAATTAATATAAAGGACATAATTAAAGCAAAATGATTAACATTATTGTTTTATAAAATATGGAGAATTCTACAAGATACATATATATATATGTACTATATACACATACCTTACTACAGATCTATAATATGAAAATAGAACTATTATATACCACACACACACACACACACACACACACACCATGAGATTGAAGACGACTGTTTGAGAAGAAAATGAGAGGAGAGGAGGAAGTGGGACAGGAGAGGGTAATGGGAATAAATCTGACTAAAGTACATGATAATATACTCGAACAAAACACTATCAAGAGATTTCTGTTCAACAACTGTATACTAATAAGTTTCTGAGGAAAGGTCTGGAGCAGCCTTAACTCTTATCTTCAGCATCTAAGATGTTCACCTGAAACACCCAAAGCTTAATGATCAACACTGGTGATCTGCTTCTCTGCTTCTGCCTCTCCTGTTGGTCTAAGCTAGGTCATGATGTCAGGGTGGAGGGTAGGTGGGGGATCTGCCCAAAGCTCAGCTGAGAAAATCCAACTGCAGCCGGAACAGCCCGGAAGGACTTGCAGCCAGGAGCGATTGCTGGGTGCAGTACCTCCTCTCTGTTCTGCCTCTTTCCTTGGGGACAAACGTCTTTCCTGTTCCACTATCAGCATGCCAGTGGTAAATCGCAGATGCCCACACGGCTATGGTAAGAACATGGCGAACATCTCCAGAAAGCCAGTAGTGGGGTCTTGTTGCCGTGGGCGGGGTGGGAATATGGAGATATTGTCTCCCAGGTGATTTAGGAAATGAACTAAAGCAGGGTAAGTGATGGCACACCTTTAATCCCAGCACTCCGGAGGCCAAGGCAGGTGGATCTCTGAGTTCAAGGCCTTACTGGTCTACAGAGCAAGTTCTAAAACAGGCAAGGCTATACACAAAAACCTTGTCTCCAGAGGGAAAAAGGAAAAAGAAAAAAAGAAAAAGAAAATGAAGTAGGCAAAAAAAAGAGGCCTCCTATGTCTGTGCTTCAGTGAACTCTGAAGGGGCCTATGATAGCTTTAAATTTGGAGAGTCACAAGATCCGAATTTGAATACTTTCTCAGCTGTTTGGAAGAAATGTCATTGGGTATCTTCAAGTCGACACTACTTAAATATAGTCAGAGACTGCCACCTACTTCCCAACATGCAGCTAAGCGGAATCATAAATAGGAAAGCCCATTATTTAAGGTTTGGTGTGGGCTCCACATTCAGTGCATCCTTCTTATGCGCTTGTGCTGCGTTCTAAAGACCAGGGTCATTAAATCCAACCTGGGACTCAACCCACTTTCAAACTTCTTTTAGAAATAAAATCAAGAAAAATATTACATTTTCTCCAAATTGCAGCTCACTTGAAACTTGAGAAAGGGAGGGGAAGGAGAGAGAGAGAGAGCGAGCACAGGTAGAACCCTACCACTTCTGTTTAAATCTAGACTCTACCTTCTCATCTCCTCACTTACCCAGCCCCCCCCCCCCCGCCTGCGTAGCAGTCTAAGCTCTGCATGCAAATACCATCCCAGAAAACTGAGGAAAATCTTTAACTAAAGGCCCAGTGACTGTTTTCTATCCTTCCGTCTTCCTCTGCCACTCTTGTTCTTCCTCCTCACTTTTCTCTTTCCTTCTTCCTCTCCCCTTCCTTCTTTCTTCTATGGTTAGATAAAGAATGTCTGCCATGATGTGTTAAATTTTGTGACATTACTTTGAAGTGTTAAAACTTTAAGAAGTGGAGTCTTGTAGGAATTCTGAAAGTCCCTGGGAAGTGTGCTCTTGATGGAAATGGGGATACCCCGGTCCCCTTCTCTTCCTGCTTTTACTCCCTAATTGAATAGAGGAACTTTGTCCCACCACATCCTCCTTTCTTGATACACTGCATTGTGATTCACTCAAAGAAAAGGTCAGTCAGTAATGGGGGACGCTGAGCCAACACCAGCCCTCTTCTTTGTAAGCTGACCAGCTCAGGTATCTGATACTGTTCCTGTTCACTTCTCTGCACTGCAGGAAATCACTGACCTAAAACAACCTGGGAACACAGGGGTTTCTTTTAGCTTACAGGCTTTAGACCATCACTGAGAGAAGACAAGGCAGGAACATGAAGGCAAGAACTAAAATAGAGCCGGGCGGTGGTGGCGCACGCCTTTAATCCCAGCACTTGGGAGGCAGAGGCAGGCGGATCTCTGTGAGTTCGAGACCAGCCTGGTCTACAAGAGCTAGTTCCAGGACAGGCTCCAAAGCCACAGAGAAACCTTGTCTCGAAAAACCAAAAAAAAAAAAAAAAAAAAAAAGAACTAAAATAGAAACCTTAGAGGAACACTGCTTATTGGATTGTTCAACTTGGTTTCTTATACAAACCATGCCCACATGCCTTGGGGTAGCGCTGCCACAGTAGGCAATGCTCTCCTACATCAAATGTTAATTAAGAAAATGCCCCCTGAGATATGTCCCCATGACAGTCTGATGGAAGCCATTCCCCGGTTGACATTTCCTCTTTTCAGGTGATTGTTTTGTGTCAAGTTCACAAAAACTAACCAGCACAGATATAATGATGGAAATATGGCTTTGACACAGTCTCTGTCTTCTCCTCCTCCTTCTCCCCCTTTTTCCCTTCTTTCCCACCCCAGCCTCCAGCCCTCATCAGCTCCCCACTCTCTCCCTGCCCAGAGATATTCAGTTCTTTGGAATCATCCTCAACACAGACAAGTGGAGTGGATGACCCTGTCAGAAAATCTAAATGGTTTTCATTTGTCTGTTCAGAAGTTTCTAGAAATACATCTAGCTGAGAGGCTCTTTGAATAATTTACTCATCTGGGGTCATTTAAATAATCTTATTCACTCATTTTCATAATTGATGGCAGTGGCAAACTATGCAGGGAGCGGATTTTGTCTCACATTTGTACTTCCTGTCAATGTAATTGTGCCCCCATCACCCTCAGACAGTTCCTGAGTTGAGTTGATTTGAACACTGTCATGCCATTACGACTCTACCAAGGTGCAGAAACCAAGTCTGCCTTTACTACTCTATGACCTTGAACAAATTGTCATGCAGCTTCCATTTTCCCTCCTATAATGTTAACAAAGAACTACCTATGATTGGCAGTTACTGAATATCCTTCATGGGTCAGTCAATTTTCTAAGCATTTAATATACCAACTATTCTTAAAACTCTATAGAAGAGCATTGTCATTATGTCCCTTTTAAAGATGTGAAATGAAGAGAAATTTATAAGATCAAACAAGATATTATAGTAAAAATATATCGTTGTGAACGGTACATTACAGAACTCGACTAATGATGGCTGTTGCCATCAAGATTAACAGTGATAGGTTTTCATTTAGGGTCTATGACTGTGAAGTCACATGTTCTTAACCCTGATAATATTTCCAGGTGCAGGTCTCATCTTGTGGAGTAGGCCTTAAATTCAATTAGAAAATCATTGGTTACATTCATGAAACCCATGCCACTATTGCTCCAGTGTGTGTGTCTTATCAGATTGATCATTACTGTAGATTAGGAGTTCAAAGCTTAGGAAGATAGGTGGTTGCTTTTCTCCTCCAGCAGTGTGCACAGCACCTCTCAGCACTATGGAAGCTACCCAGCAATGATGAAGATCCCAGGTGAGTATAAACTCGATAGCTCCATGTTCTCTTACTCAAGTATGTCATGTCTTCTTCGGCAATAGAATCTTACTGTCAAGTTCTGGTAAATAAGCAAGATTGGTGACAATAACTTGCAGTGTTTAGGTATCTATGGGACCTCAGTGACCAACAACTCCATTTCTAGCATTGGACTTTTTCTTTGTTAGTCTATGGTGTCTAGTAAGGGCACTGTTGCCTCCATTAAAAGGTAATTCTATGTAAACTCTTTTTTGTGTCTGCATATATGTTTTAGAAAGCTTCTACAATAGTAGACCATATGACTTTTGTGAATGGTCTTTATTTATTTAGTGTTAGAAGAGAACTTTTTACTATGATTTTGCTAAATTTATACAGTATTAAATAGACTCAAATGACTTATCTTTATACCCATAAGTTAGTGCGTCCTTCAATCATAATTGGAAAAGGACTTTGCTTTTGTTTTGTAGCAGATTGTGATTAAAACAGATCCACAGCTGGTCAAGGTATAGAGAAGAGAGTGCAGACACTCAGGACTAAATGGGACATCTATATCCCACGGGCACCATACCTCCCAGCACTCAAGGATCCCCTCAGAAAAGGGACAGAAGGATACTAAAAAGCAAGAGGAAGTAAGTAGCTACAAGGCAACAGTGTCTTCAGGACACACGTGGGCCATTGCAGATATGAACTCACAGTGGTTATGATAGGATGCATAATAACTGTGCCAACTCAAGTCAGACAAAATGCCCCAGCATGGAGAAGGAAGACACTCATAAGACCCCATTCCTAGCCAAGGAGCTACTGGCAACTGATAAATACCAAAAGAGTAAGAATGTGTTTTTATATGTCCATGATTGCTTGCTTAATTGTGTTCCAGTGGATGGCCGCATATTCCAAAGTTGAATATGATCAAAAGATTTTATACAAAATTCTTAAAGAACTAAACAAAATATACACATCAGTCATCATGAACATCACTTTCAGCAGCAGTATCCCCATTATCATTCATCAGCAGCACCACACGGCTACCATTACTATTATCAGCCGTCTTTAGCATTAATAACCCTATGCATGTTCCCATAGAGAGATCTTTTCTGTGAACTGCACTTTGTTGTTGCTGTTTTAACTTTTGGAATCTATAAACTTTTAGCAGAATGTTCAACATCAGTTTGAGATGGGCTAAAACTAATAAATACAAAAAAATGTAAATGAAATTTAAAAGTAAAGTAAACCAACTCGTGTCAAGCCAGAACATATACACCTTTATGAGAGGCCATTCCTTATCTCCCGCTGGACAAGTCACTTACAAGATCCACCACTGATCCACTGCACCTTCCTTCCTCCCTGTGACCTGACATATTGTACCATGTGGGGTATTTAAAAATAGTTCCTGTGCGTGACTCTGGGGAAGACAGATGATAATTTTAAGTCTTTTGTAATGATTTCACTTTCCCTCTCTGGGTTCACACATTTGAGAACTTAATGATCATTATATAAGGAAACAAAATTAAATTCCATAAGACTTCGCTAAGGTGGTGATATTACCAAACTCATCTTACAAGAAGGGCACTCGACTTTAAATGTGGATTTGGGAAAAGGAGGAAGGGGAGGAGAAGGGAGGAGAATAAAGGAAGATAAATGATGAGTTTCATACAGATGCAACACATTTTTCTCTAGAACTGCCTCGTCTGTGAGCAACTAACTCAGACCTACAACCGAACATATGATTGTAAAAACCGACTACCCACTTTCTCCTGTGATCGTCTTTTAGAGCACTAGTTCCTCACAATTCCTTTTTTCCTAATAAGCTCGTCAGGAGACTTCCCAGAAGAGTCGTTGCCAAGTAGCACCTCTGTGCTAGAAGCATCCCAGTTTATGTCTGTGAGTACTGGCTGTTGGGTGTAATGTCCACACTTTGCAGTTCACCAGCTCTGTGACCCTGAGCAAGCTGAAGCACTTCCCCTGGCCTCTTTCCCTGTGCTGAAAAGAAAGACCATAGAGGCTACAGTGCGGATGTGAGGGTTAGACCAATGCCCGAGCACCTCCAGGGCACATCAAGGGCTAAGTGAAGGTTAGTTCTGCCTTTTATTTGATGTTGCCGCTCTTCCCTCCAGATCTCAACATGCCTTCAAGGGTTACTAAATAAAATCCTACATTCTTATGCAGATTCCAATGACCACAGTCTTCAATTCCTTCTAAAGTTTGCATTTTTTACTGTTGTACATGAATCCCTGAACATAGCCATCTGTAATGCATTTATTATCTGACAGCATTATAGTGTCATAAGTCCAAGAGGGCTCAGCTTGTTTCTCAGGGTACCACAAAACTGGGCTCTGGATCATCTCAGAGAATGCCCTACTGAACCCCCAGAGTGTGTTGGTCTAATTCAGGTCTTTGAGGTCAGGGACTCATGGTTCTACTTCTCCTCTGCTTCTTAGCAAGGACTGGCCATAGCTCTGCCTTTCTGCTCCACACAGGAGCTGGCATCACTTAGACAAGGGGAATTCTGGTATGCCTGTGAGGGATTATTTCAATTAGTTAACTGAGGAGGAAAGACCTCCTCCGAAGGAGGGTGTCACCATTCCCTGTTGAGGGTCTTAGTCTGCAGAGAAAGAAGCAGGCTGAGTACTAGTATTCGTTCTCTCGCCATTTTGATCCTTCTGTGACGTCGCAGAGGCACCAGAGTTTCACCATTCTCTCTCTCCTCTCTCTCATCTCTCTCTCTCCTCTCCTCTCTCTCTCTCTCTCTCCTCTCCTCTCTCCTCTCCTCTCATCTCTCTCTCCTCGTCTCTCTCTCTCTCTCTCTCTCTCCTCCCCTCCCCCTTTCTCCCTCCTTAGTGACTGTATATATCCCTATCAGCTTTTCAAAGCTCCTGCTCCCATGGTTTCTGGGCCTCGGAGGACTGTCCCCTGGAGCCATGAGTCAAAATAAACTTCTCTCTTAAGTCTGTCAAGGTGTTTTGGCAGAGCAACAAGAAACGAGCTTAAGACAACCCTTCTGTTCTTAAATCTGGAAAACAGAAAAACCCATCTCATGATAGGAGCTTTAAGACAGGTCTCCTTTTAAAGGGCTTATGTAATTGTCCTCACAGCCTCTCTCTGGAAACTCAATATCAAAATAATGATACCTTCTTGCTTACGGAACACTATGTAACCACAGAGTGGCTGCTCATCAAAGCCACGAACTCTAGGAATGATAGCTCAATCAGACCTACCCTGTATCTTCCAGAGCACTACTTCTCACATCTTCCATTTTCTTTAAGTGAACCTTTAGACAATTGTTCAAAAGACTCAAGCAAGTTATCATTTCTGTTTAAATGTTATTGAGCCATTCTTAAATTCTTTGCCACAATTTTCGTTTAGCATACACCAGTCATGCCCAAATAGACTCGAGAGTACTTGCCTCTGACAGGAGTTTGAGGTGTTTCGGATTGTGTGCAGTGGCTCTCCCCCAGCGTCTGAAGCCCATGTCTTGCTTATTCCCTGTAGACCCTGTACAAATGAGGAGTGCTCTCTACAGATGCCCCTTGATTCTTCTGCCTCATGTACAATCTTCTCTGAGAGCCTGGAGTCACTGCTCACCATCTGCAGCACACCTCAGGGTTCTGCTGAAGTTCTTAGCATACCCCAGTGCCCTGTGAGATTCTGAGTCTCTTAAGAGACCAGATGTTTTATCTATTTGCAACCTTCAACAAACTTGTGCATACAGCTGGTACTCAAGAAAAAGAAACCCTTGATAATATGAATGTGACTAGAGAAGAGTCAAATATCCCCAGTTCAGTTACTCCTGGTTAGTGGAAAGATTTAAACTGAGATGATTATGTCCTCAATTGCATCCATAGATAGTATTTCATGTGGTCTTATTAGATAACTGTCTAATTTCTCAGAGTGTGTTCAACATGCAGCAAAAGCCCAGGTTGTTGGTGCCTGCTTGCAATTCCAGTTGGGCATAGATGGGTCTCCTAAGGTTTTGCAGGCTAGCCAGGCGAGCTTATTTGGTGAGTTCCAAGCTAGTGAGACATTCTGTCCCATGACACAAAGGTAGGTGTATCCGAGGAACAGCACCCAAGGCTGACCTCTGGCCTCAATATGCATACACACACACACACACACACACACACACACACACGACACATGCGTGTATGCCCACTCCTGCACAGGTACCCTCCACCACAGACTCACAAGATTCTAATTTCTTTCCTTCCTTTTTTTTTCCACATTTGGCTTAAGCATTTCAGCTAGCAGAATCTTCTAGAGCAGAAAAAAAGACAAAGGCCAAGAAGCAAGGCCTTAACAAGAGCTCTGATCTAGAAGATCTTAGAATCATGGGGGCACATCATGACGTCAGCAGTGGCTCCTTGTCTTTCACAGCCACTGGAGTTCCCAGGGAAGCACGTGAAAGCTACAGATGTGGATTCAGACGTGGTTGGCAGCTGGAGCTAACAAGGCTTTGACCTCTTTCTTTGTCTGGTCCTGAAACAATCCAGGAACTGCACTTGTAAAAAATTACCACTATGACCTTTATCATCGGGAATGTTCCTGGGTATGAGTCCCATCCAGTTTCCTTTCCATCCGGTGAATGTGATAAGCATCTAGAGTTGGATACCAAAGACAGGATAGTCAAAAACAATGGAAAAGAGAACACAAACACAAAATGCCTTTAGTGCTGACTGTGTCCGAAGGCACAGTTTGACCTACAAGCTGCTGCTGTTGACAGAAGCACATCCATGCGACTGCTTCATCCACTGTCACTTACTGTGTGACAGTGATGTCCTCACACTAAGACTTCCTTCATGCTTTACTTCTTAAATATTCACAGAAATATTTGTATGTATAAGCCAAGGGCAATGCTTATACAAATATCTCAGTTCTTGGATAAGATGGCTCTTCTTACAGAATATTGAACACACACACACACACACACACACACACACACACACACACACATGAGTTCTAATGACTTTCCTGAACCACCCTAGAATGAGTATGACAATGGAGATGAGAAATGATGATCTGAGGGAGGGCACATACAGTGATTGAACAGAGCCACAGTTCTTTAACTAAAAGGGACAGATAAGGGACAGAGAGCAGACCTGTATGGGTACGGGAGGGTGGATGTGATTAGAAAGAAAAATTTCTACTCCTGCAGGGTAATTAGACTGACAATAATTGGCTGTATATTTCAAAATAGCTAATGGAGAGGATTTTGTGAATTTTTAAACACAAAGAATGATGAATGGATTGTTAATTACCTGATCAGATCATTACATGGTATATGTGTATTGAAATATCACTTGTGTTGTGTATATATGCATACAATTATTATGTGGCAATTAAAATTCAAAGAGCTTTGGGTGATGTAATTTGGTTGGTATAGTGCTCGATGGGCATTGCAAGGGCTTAGACTTTAATCCCCAGTACTGAGAAAAAGAAAATACCACTATCACGTTAGGCCAGGCATGGTGGGAAGGTGGTTTTTGAGTCCTAACCTGCTTCTTGAGAGTGAGGAGTCTTCCTAAACTGTGGTGAGATCTTGTAGCAAAATAAACAAGTTGGATTGAGACTTAAACTCAGTACTACACAGCACTTGCCTACCATGGATAAAGACTTGGATTCAATCTTCCATATCACAAAAGGCCATAAAAACAAGTATCTACACTTTCTATCCATAATGCCTCCCTAATGTAATCATACATCAACATACTACAAGCAGACATAGATTCAAAGCAAGCTTAGCTTTTTTTTTTTTTTAACAAAATCCTCATCTAGTGATGGAGTGTTGCTCAGTGGTTAAAAGCCCCTGCTTCCAAGCCAAATGAACCTAAGTGTGACTCCCCAGGTCTGACATGGTGGAAGGAGAGAACACACAATTGTTCTCTGACATCCCTGGTCCACACAAACATGCAATCAATCAGTGAAAGGGTTTGATTTTTTAAATTCTCTTTCTATATGAGAAATTCTACAAGTGACCCCTATTTTATTCTGTGTAGAACGTACAAGACAGGGTACAACCCCTTCCTTAATGACCCAATCTGAAAGAGACAAGGCTGTGAGACATAATAAATGTTTATGCCACACATTCCAATTAGATGACATTAGTAGATTCTTCCACATCCAGTGAGAACTGTGACATGAGTGTGGGAGGTCAAGCTCCCTCCCGTCCCTCTAAACATCCCTCAGAAGTTATTGGGCGTGAGCAGTGCTGTGGAGCGCAGACTTCAGATCAGCAAGACCTACATTTGCTCCTGTTTTCCTCATAATCTAGCTGGAAGATCCTCACCAGGTCACTATATGTCCTGATCTTGAATTTACGAGATCTGAATAAGAATTAAAAAAAAAACCTTACTTTAGATGGATTTTTTGAAACACCTACATGAGATGATGAATGTAAAATTCTCATTCTAGTTCTTAGTACAGAATAGCTCCTAACAAATGGTAAGTGAAGTCAGCATGACTAACAGATTTAGAGGGGCCCATCTGCGCCCTTGTACAAATCCTGCCGATGGAGCCAGAGAAACAGATGAGCAAGATCTTTCCCTGGTGGGCTTCTAGTCTAAGTAGAGATGAATATGCACACAAGCATCACAAAGCACACTGCTGACCCTCTTAGGAGGTGGGCATGTGGATCTGCAGAGACAGTGCAAAAGGCTTAGCGCACCTGGAACCATCCAGATGCATGGTTGCTGCAAAAGGAACATGAAGAAGGGAGAATGTTCAATAGAGGGGACAGCAATCACATATGCGGGCTTGCAAACACTGGGAAGAGAAGAGTAGAGCTTTGGCAGGCTCAGCAACAAGCCAGTTTTGACAGCCTTGGCTTGGCATAGGATTTGTATAGACTTGATACAAGAGGAAGAGTTTGCAGGCAACTCTATAGACTAGAAGACAGAGTTAAATAGGGAGGGAAGGCCATGGAAGGGTATCTATCAGGGCAACCAAAGCTACAGTTAGAAACGACAGCCATAAGCATGGGGAGAAAAGTCAGACCTGTCAGGTCAAGGGACAATAGGAACTTTCCTTCAGGAAGAATTAGTGAGGTTCTGCACTGTCAATCATGATGAGGGGTCTTCTCCCTTTTATATCAGTGTCACTCTGTCACCATGAGGATCTCCTCTGTTATGATAAGGGTCCTCCCCTGTCATAATGAGGATCTATCTTATGATGAGGGTCTCCTTTGTTAGTAACAAGTTTTCTATCTTCTACACCCGCATAATAATGAGAGTCTCCCCCATCAAAATGAGGGTCTTCCTCCCCTTCACAATGAGGTCCCTTGTCTTTTCAGAAATAATCATCTTTGAATCTCCTGAAAGGAACACAACCTTTTACTTTAATGTAATGTCTGTTTTTGTCCTGTCTGTAATGTGATATAAAGCTTCAAAATGTTTTAAATATCTCCTTAAATGGCTCTTCCAATACATATTCCTTTTCTGTCTAATCCTGGGATGCTCACTAGGCTGGACTTTACCCTTTCTCTTTGCGACATCATACGTATGAAAACCACATTTTCCCACCAACCCATTGACTCAGTTTTATTTATTAATTTAAAAATATGAGATCGTCTGTGTGTATCCATGTATGTGTTTTTACATGATTGTGTGTTACATGTATGTGTGTTTATCTACATCTATCTTTCACTTAGAAAAATTATTCAAACCTTAAGTAGCTAATGAAATTGTTCTGAAGGCTTTGGCAGTTGTTAATAAGAAAAAGTTCAAGCCCAGTGAAATATAGTTTATCACTAAGTCCAATCTAAAGTTCCCAACCTCAGAAATACCTGACCCATACGACCAGCCAAGGTCATTTCTTCCTCTTCTCCTGTGATTGATACTGCAGCCAGTAGAATATAGATAGCACTGTACTAAGGTTGGTTTATTTATAATCTGCATGAGGATACAGATACCTGCAACCCTCACATTTAGTAGCCTATTAGCCCTGGAATGGACACACGGGATGTTGGCTGTCCTGGATGAATTGCTCATTGGATCTCAGGGAAGTATTGTTTTGCAAACATCTCTAGAAGCCCTGGGCTTGACAAGTTCCAAAAAGAGCAGAAAAAAATAGAGAAACAATGACCCAGAAAATTCCAATTTGCAGGAGAAAGGTTGCTGAGCTCTGGGTTCTGGAGTGGTGTAATGGACCTACAAGAATCCTTGCCAGCCGCACACGAAGGCCTGGGAAACACCAGCACCCCTCTGAAAGCCCTTAATCTTTCTCATGAAACCCTCATTTCAGGCACCGCTTGCAGTGATGCCACAGGATGATGAAAGAAAGCTCTTCTGTGCCAAATACCAACTCTGTCCCTGGCAGCCCTGCCCCTCTGCTGACCTACTGGGGCAGCGTGGTGCTCTGGGAAGCTCGGGAGCACATGTCTGGTGTTTTTCCTGCTCCACTGGCTTCCTTGTCTTAGAGACAGAAGCACAGGGAGTTTTCTGAATCCTGGATCCCTGTGTGCCAGAAGAAGAGACCACTGACAGGAACTATTTGGACATGCTAAGTTCAACTGGGCAGCAACTCCCCAGGCTGCCTCTGGGGGAGATTGCTGTATCTCAACAGGAATGTGAGGCTATACAAAGTATTCGAAAGCAATTTTTTTTTTAATCTGGAAGTGTAGAATGGCAAAGGCATCTTTCTTTCATTCAGTGTTATGACTTCTATTGCAGTGACCCTGCTTGCAAACTGGCTCCTTGGATATGAGCCCGATCCAAAGACAGCACAGAAGTTTCCCAATTGTAAGCTAAAGCTCAAGCCTGGGTTTTCAAGTACAACCAACAGGAATGATTCTGCAGCTTAAATGCGACCCTCTAGGTTATACCAACAACCTCCCAGCTCAACAACGTGTACATCCTCTATCTCCTGCTGTGATTACAAAACAAACCTTCCCCTTTGGGTTTTGCAGGTGTCTGTGGAAGGAAAACCTGGAAAATGGGGAATGAATGAAAGAAGAGATACACAAAAGACAAAGAAACAAAATGTTCAAAGTCTCAGGTGCATTAGCAACGCCGTATACTGATGGAGTCGTAAAACACTTAACAGGGGCGAATGGCAGAGTTTATCAGAAGGGGGGGGGGGGAGAGAAAACGTAGGGATGGTAAACTAGAAGACAGTGCTTTATTCTTGCAGGCGTAACAGACATGAAGACTTCCCATCTCACCAACATCCACACTCTTCAATCAACTGTCCTCGAGTATAGAAATTGTCCTCTTACTTAGTGATAAACTCCAAGGATCAAAAACAGTGCCAGGCACAGAGCAGGCTATGTGTTCATCTGTTAAAATGAACACACAAGTGTTTTCAGTCATGTTCCGTAAATCACCAAGAGGAAAAACAAAGCAAGTCAATGATTTGCTCTACTCCAGGTAATGTTAACCCCTGAATGGGTCATTACATACAAGTCCTCAGTAAAATCTGTTGGTTAATTGGTGCTGAGTATCCCAACCTACAGAACTTAGCTTTTAACTTAGGTACAAAGAAAGGCAATAAGTGATCAGAACTTGTTGCCATAGCTGGACCGCATTCTAAGAAATGGTCAAGAGTGGAAACTCTTGCCATCACTCTAGAAAATGTTCTGGGTTTCTTTCTTGGCAACAGTTCTTCGTTAAGACAGCAACTGATGTGCTTCCATCTGACTTCAGTAGAAAGGTTTACCTTCTTTTGAACTTTATATAAAATGAATTAATGAAATGCATTATAATATTTGGTTTCTGTCTCCTTTGGTCCAACATAATGCTTTTTAGTTATAACCCATTAATATATATTATAGAAATTCCTTCCTTCTTAATAAAAAGCAGTCAATTTTGTAAATATGCTATATTTAATTTATTCATTTCCTTATAGACATACCTTAGGTTGTTTCTGAAGTTTTCTGTATAAATAAAACTTCATTAGCAATATCATATACATGTATGTTTGGATATACATAAAGATATATATATAGCCGGGCGGTGGTGGCGCACGCCTTTAATCCCAGCACTCGGGAGGCAGAGGCAGGCGGATCTCTGAGTTCGAGGCCAGCCTGGTCTACTAGAGCTAGTTCCAGGACAGGCTCTAGAAACTACAGGGAAACCCTGTCTCGAAAAACCAAAAAAAAAAAAAAAAAAAAAAAAAAAAAAAAAAAAAAAAAAAAAGATATATATATATATATCTTTAGTATTATAACTAGGGATGGAACTCCTGGGTGGTAAGGTCTGTATGTATTATGTATGTTTCTCTTTATAAAACCCAAACCAAATAATTTCCCTTGTTGGTGGCAATTTAGATTCTCACCTCAGTGTATGAGAGTTTGGCCTCACTAGAAAATAACGCTGTCATTATATTAATACCACTAAGTGGGTAAATATGTGAATCCTAAGAATTATTTAATTTGCTGACCCTATGATGGGGGTATAATCAGGAGCAGAGCATTTGCCTAGCATGTAAAACTAACTGGTTCAATCTTCATCACAACACACACACACATACACACAGACACACAGATTTATATTCCCCTCAAGAACAGTGATATTAAGCATTTCCCTGAATGTATAGACACTCGAATAGTATCTTTTATGAACCATCTAAGACAACTTCTATTTTTATTGATACTGTTGATCACTTTATTATTGATTTATAAGTTATTTACATATTCTAAATGTGTATCCTTCATAACATACATGTATTATGTATCTTCCAAATTGTATGTCTTTTTCATTTCTAAAAATGCCTTATATAAGCAAACGCTTTTTATATTTTGAAAGATTGCAGTTTTATGCTTGCTCTATGTTAAGAAATCTGTTGTCAGCTGAGTCAGTTATATTCAGGAATATATTTACTATATGTGCATGTAATAACAATTAATGAAAAAAGAGGCTATGAATTTGAAACAGAGCTAGGAGGTATATATGGGAGGGTTTAGATGGAGTAAGGGGAAGGGACAAATGGTGTAATTATATTATAATATCAAAAATAAAGGAAAAAAGGAAACGAGGTCCCCTTGAGCCTTCTAAATCTTCCTTCATCATCTCCTGGAAAAGTTCTGATTTTAGTTTTAACATAATCCTACAATTTGTTTCAAGTAGCTTTTGTACATAGTCTAAGTAAGTGGTCCAGGTTTATTCCTAGCTCCTTCTGGCTCCTGAGCTGACATGATGCCATTCATTAGAAAGTCTTACAAACGTTCTTCTCAACCGTTCACCAGTATCACTTCCCTGTGCATTTTCAGATCTGTCTTCACCGTTTCATCATTTGACAGATGTGGACAGGGCATGGCCACTGCGCTCGGGATCTCACAGTAGCTGTGGCTGCCTGCACAAGACTGGAACAAGGTCAAACCAGTCAACAGTCCATCATGGATGGGGAAGGGGCTTGTGAGTCCCCATCCCTAGCTGAAGAGACAGTGACAATTGATGGCTGCCTAGGGATGAAGAGTCAGTTTTCCTTAGGGATGTGGTCCATGGATGTGCATAGGAGCAACATTAATTGGGTTCAGTAGGCAATAAAGATTAAAATTAAAAATAAAGTTAAAAACAGGATGTAAAAATTGAGACAGAGACATGTAGAGGGACCTAGAATAATCTAGAGATGTTGGGGTGAATATGATCAAAATATACACTATTCATGCATAAAATTCTTAAAAATGAAAATAATATTATATTTTAAAAGATACTAGCTATAGGATTTTCATAAATAGCCTTTGCCAGAGTATGGAATTAATTGGCCTTCTTATCAAGATGGATAGTGAATTTTGTCAACTGTGTTTTCTGCATCTGTTGAAATAACTATATAATTTTCCCCTTTATTCAGTTAATATGGTAAATTACATCAATTTAGTTTTTGAATGTGAAGCCAATATTGCATTCCTAAAATAAACCCCTCTTCTCTATGATGCATTATCTTTTTAGGCAACATTATTGCCTGTGATTAGTAAGATGGTAAAAATCTGTGTACATCGCTGTTACTTATTTTTTAAAAACATTTGATTGAATTCACAGTGAAGCCATCTGGACAGTAGAAAATGGGAGCAATGCAAATAAATTACGTTTTTCCACCAAAAAATGAACTTTTCTGTTAGATATTTAACTTCCTAGCAATATAAACTATTCAGGTGTCTGACTTCTTCCCAGTTCAGTTTGGGAAAACCATGTTTCTCTGAAGTATTTTCCCAGTTTAACAATACTGTCAAACTTGTTGGGATAAATTTTATGTGATGTTCCTCTTTATTACTTAGAAATGGTAAGGTCTGTAGAAGCATCACCTTTGTGTTTTAGTATGAACTATTTGTTTCACTTTTTGCATAATCACTATTGCAATGGATTTTATTAATGTTTTCCTAAAGGCTGGGTTCTAAATTGTTGACTTTCAATCTTGTATCTCTTATTTTTCTTTTGCATTATTTGGCCGCTTTCTTTAGCTTCCTATGTGCCATAAGACCAAGAAACAGAGACAGAGAGATAAGGTCGGGTTCTTCCTGTACAATTTGATAGGGTCGTGATCTGCAGGCCTTCTGGCTCAACCTCCCAGTGATGTGATTATACAGATATGTCACACTCTCTCTCTTTTTTCCAGGATAAATTATGGATTTTACAATTTGTCTTTTTTAAAGATCTATTTTGTTTTTATTTATGTGCATATATCTGTGTCTGTGTGGATGTGTAAGTGAATACTCAGGGAAGCCAATAGAAAGGTACTTGACAGCTGGGAGCTGGAGCTAAGGACAGTTACAATCTGAGCCATGAGTGCTGGGAACTAAATTCCAGTCCTCTGGAAGAGCAGCAAGTGCCCCAGCTCCGCAAATTCCCTTTAATTATAATGAACTGCAGTCATAAATTTCCCTCCTAAGACATATTCACCTTTACCCTTCCAGTTTTGGTATGTTGTGTTTTTATTTCCATTCTGTTCAAAATATTTTCACTATCTCTTTTATTTCTCCTTTGACCTAAAATTTAAGTAGAAGTTGTCATAATTCCAAACAAGCACTTCCTGGATATATTGCCGAATTTTATTTGAATATGCTGTTATTAGAAGATTTATTCTATAGCATT